>NW_027411803.1:0-149730 GCF_047663935.1 Musca autumnalis
GACGAGGAGTGCTTTCATTAAGCAGTTAAACCAGTGTGTGGAATATGCTGTGGCTATCTGTTGTGTTTGCAGCTTACCGATGTCCAACTTCCATGTTGTGTCTGTTCGTGCTTTATTTGCAACGTTTAGACGGTTACGTACCTTTGCTGCAACAAGGTAGCGGTGGTGGAACATCCAACACGCTCGATGAATTTCTTCCATCTATCACATCGTGATCAATTTGATGTATTGTTCTTTGATCTGGAGACAGCCAGGTGCCGTTATGAATATCGTGATGTTTAAATCTGGTACTGCTAACTACCATGTTTCTTCGCCGCTGCGAAGTCTATCAGCCTCATTCCATTGTCATATGTTTCAGTACGGAGACTGAATTTCCCGACTGTTGGCCGAAGATATTCTCCATTAAAATCGCCTAGAATAATTTTAATGTCGTGGGTGGGTAGGACAAGTGTCATATGTTTCTTCTAGGCGTTTGTAGAATATATCTTTGGTCTGTTCGCCCTTCTCTTCGGTTGGAGCATAAGTGCAGATAAAGCTAATGTTGAAGTATTTTGCTTTTATCCGTATTTTGTATCACTGGGGTGAAGCTGGAGACCAGATGTTTTAACCTCCGATTAACTACAAAACCGCAACCAAACTCATGCTTTGTGTTATGACAGCTATAATACAGTGCGAAACCTTTAAGTGTTGTTGTGAAGTCTTTCCCAATGCATCGTATTTCCTGTATGGCAGTTATATCGGCCTTGTACTTTTCAAGTACATCTGCCAGCGCGTAAACTGCTCCTTCTCTATAAACAGTGCTACATTTCTGGTGCATATTCGCAGATCAGAACGTTTGCGGGGTCGTCAACTTTAGGTGGGTTTGTTTTTCTTTTCTTTCGTTTTTTATAGTAGGTTGCTTTTTCTAGGGGAGGGTTACTAACCCGGCGCCCAAACCCTAGTTTTTAACGTTTTTATGGGTGAACGCGCGGCACATGTTAGCTCACTACCTTTAACGGGTGTTAAAGGCAGTTCCCCAGGTAACACCACGGGGAGGTAAGTGTCCACTTGAGATGAGAAAGTGACCAAGATAAATCCTGGCTTTGCCATGTTAAAGCAGGACCGTTCCTTGGTATCTTCATCCCCTACCTCACCCATAAGGCCGATATCACTACCATACATAGAGCTAAATTCTTAAACATCAGTTTTGTTTGCCTAGCCGTTCCCCCTGAAGACAAGGACGAACAGACCAAAGCAATACTTTACGAACACTTTGAAAATTCATATGTCCGTTATCCTGCCAAAGGTACCTAACAGTCGGGAAATTCAGGCTACACAGTAAAACGCCTGACAATAGAATGATGTTGATAGACTTCGCAGGTTGATATACTATAGGAGCCTCTGTGGAGGCCTTCTATGCTATAGAAAACTCGTTTGGAGGCCTCCTATCCTATAGAAGCCTCCCATGGAGGCCTTTTATCCCATGAAAGCCTACTCTGGAGGCCTTCTATCCTATAGAAGCCTCCCATGGAGGCCTATAGAGGCCTCCTATGGACGCCTTCTATCCTATAGTAGAGTCGTATGGAGGCATTCTATCTTATATAAGCCTCCCATGGAGGTCTTCTGTCCTATAGAAGCCTCCTACAGAGGTCTTCTATCCTATAGAAGTCTCCTACGGAGGTCTTCTATCCTATTCTATAGAAGCCTCCTATGGAACTATCTATCCTATAGAAGCCTCCTATGGTTGCCTTTTACCCTATTAGGCCTTCTATTCTGTGGAAATCGACTAGGGGGACATTATTTTCTTGAGACCTTATATTTCTACAAAATCATATTGAATACATTGCGATATCTGGAAGACATTCATCGAACGTGTTGGATGTACGATCGTTCCGAGGAGTAAAATCGACTAGGGACCACCTCATGTTGCCGCAAAAGTACGATTAAACGAAGTAAATAAAGTACGAACAGACACAATACGGAAGTTGGTATCCGTAAGTTGCAATCACAACAGATATGCACAGCATATTTTACTCACTTCTCGCTCGGACAACATATAAGCATAGAGGTAAGGTATTTCCCACACTATGCTAATAGCCGCGAAATCCATACATGGATACCAGAGACGTTCGCTAAGAAACCCATGGTGTGTAATGTTGGTTAATCTAGTTCCTAGTTCCTTGTACTTGTTCCAAAACGTATGAGTAACATCATGAAATATAACGGGTGATAGTAAGTATACGCAGTTTGTTTAAAGAAAAAATGTGGGCCATTGGAACTGCGAAGTGAACTAGATAGTTCCATATAGTTCCTTTGGCACTACTCTAATGGTGTGCCCAGGAGTGTCGTGCTGCAACCGAAGAGAAGAATGCGGTATATAGGGTTACTCTACAATCAGTAGAAACATATAGCACACGAGAAAGTATCGGGTGAAAAGGAGTGAGAAGAAACGTCTTTTCGGCAGGAAAAATAGAGAAATAGAAATCCTTGAATGTGAAAAAGGAGATGAAGAGCAACCAAAATTAAGTGCGAAAATTCTATCATAAAGACGAGAAAGGTTTTTTTGTAACAGATACAGGTCCAATCCAAGAAGATAGTATTGAGTTCATACAGTGCGGCCAAGATGTTGTGAAGACAGAAATAATCCGGCTGAAGAATAATAAGGCAGAAGGAGCTAATAACTTACGAGCCGGACTGTTCAAAACCGGGAGCGGAGACACACTGCCAAAGTGTATAAGCTAGTTAGCACCATCTTGCAGGAAACACGCGTATCTGATGATGGTAACTTGAGCATGCTATGCCCCAACACAAGAATGATAATAAGACTGTGTGCTCTAACTATAGGAGCATAAGTCTTCTCCCTATTGCCTACAAGATAGTGTCGCGGATATTATACGAACGACTAAAGCCTATGGTGAACGAAATAATTGGGCCATATTTACGCTGCGGAAAATCCTGGAAAAGACCCAAGAGATGCAGATCGACACCTACCACCACATTACAAATCTGAAGTCATTGACATACCAAACATCTTCATAAAGGACCAACCAGTAACCAAACTTATTCATAAAGGACTCGATATATCGCTCATTTACTCAAAGAGTGCCATAACTCAAAAAATACGTTTTCTGAGTTAGCAATTTCTATTTTTTCTACGACTTCTACTTTATCTTGTGTCAAATTTTCATGCTGATATATCTAAAACTCAACGAGTTACAGCTCATTTACTACGAGCTTCGCATAATTCAACACAACAGTTTTTTGAGTTTATGAAGCACTAAAACAACTCAAATCATGCTTGATCTTGCACAGACATTTAGCACTGATATCTGGCTAGTTGTTTTAAAAATATGGTCCAAGTAGTTATTTTAGTTTTTGTGTAGTATTTTTTTAAGTTGGGAAGTCAAAATTCTATCGCGAACATAAAACGCGTTTTTCTCGAAACTGGCTTTTTTGAAATGTGTCACTCTTTGAGTAAATGAGCGATATGTATTAAATTACGTTAAACTAAGTTTGGAAGAAATTTTTGAAAACTTTTTAGAGTTATCTTGCACAATAGCCATTTTATTATGTGTCAGAATTTTTTTGAGCTTTTGGTCCATTACCTCTGGAGGTATTGACTTACCCGGGACTACTAGAACAACCTGCTGAAAAAAGAAGTAAAACGATGAGAGAGGAGCTCTTAAAATTCACTTTTTCCGAATTTTGTAATGGAGGTCCCCGAAGGAGTGGACAGATATATTCCATATTTCAAACTAATACATGACTGGATGAAATAATACGATGTGCAAGCAAAGTCTGCAACAATCAGAAACTCCCTGCGAGAATTAACTTGCGGATTTGCCTTAATGGTTGGTGCCGTCAGGGTTTCTTGGAGATTTTAGGACAATATCTCTGGCAGTATGGACTTGCGCAAGAAAAAAAATTGTAAGGAAAACATACTAAAACAAATCAAAGCGATCCGAGAGGAGCTCCTAAACTTCACTTTATTCGAATTTTGTGTGGGAGGTACCCGAAGGAGTAGACCGATATAGTCCATATTTGAACTTGATCTATATCTGGTAGGAGTATAACGATTGCTTCCTTCGAAAGTTATCGCTCACACCATTTTACAGAAAAATTTTAACTTTAGTGGGGGAAGTATCTGAAGGAGTTGACCGATATGGCCCATCTTCGAACTTAAACTAAGTTTGGACAAAATATTACGATACCCAAAATTTGTTTCGCATCGGTTGATCCGTTGGATCCGTTGTTGGAGCCAGACAGACGGACGGGCACGGTCAAACATACTTGGGGTCTAAACCGTTATTTCGGTGAGGCACATTTTTGGTCGTATCAAAGTGTATATACCCTCTCTAGCCTAAAGGCGTAGGGTATAAAAATTGTAATATTTTTCAAACTTTAAAGCGATGGCGTACAAAAATGATGAAAAATTAGAAAAACAATTAAACATCATGATTTTTTATGTTTGTTTATATAGGTATGTACTTGAATATGTATGTACATATATTCAAGACAAAGGAACAATTTTATGTCTTCCCCCTCTCAAAATCCCCCCAACAACGGAATTCATTTAAGTATAAAACACTTCAATTTCAAAGTGATAAGAGGCAAACAAAAGAAAAAAGCAAAGAACAAATAGAAATAAAACAAACAAGCAAATATGAAATAAAATACCAACATGCACACACACACCAATAAGCATATGAATATATTCGCACCATTTCTAAGTGGCATTGTTTGTCACAAATGGAAAAACAAACAACAAATAGAAGAAAATCATCATCATCATCAACATATCTTTGGCAATGCATGAAGAGGAAATGCCAAGGAATTTCTTTGTGTTTTACAAAAGGCTCGGGAACAACAACAATAGCATATTATAAATGATGATGATGAGGAAGCAAAAGAATAAAAGAATTCCAATGTTTGGGGTTGATGGTTATGAATGAGCATTATTTTGCTTACATGCTCGATTTAATTGCAGCATTTTATTTCCTCCTTGAATTTTTTTGGGGATTTGTTGCTTTGCTTTCTTTAATCAAATCAATAATTTGCTTAAAATATTTTTCCTAAGAAAATCAATTAGACTTAGAGAATCCCCCTCCCCCTGCATCACAAAAGCTCCTTTTAATCAGCACATATTTCACAATTAAAGCTGTACTTTTGTACAAATGTTATTAAGGGTCACATGATGTGTTCTCTGCTACATTCCTAACATTCCCTAATCACGTACATAATTTACTAGCTAATCAGCAAACAAATGTACATAAACGTATGTATGTATATAGAAAGTAATCATGTACGAGGCATGATTTAAGGGACAGTGGTTATGAAAATGGAATTGATCGGTGGCTTTTTTTCTATTCTTCCCTGCCATATTTTCTCTTATGCTACCAAGGCAGTGACAAACTAAATCAAATGACGTTTAAGGAAACGTTTCATGTATTCTTTGTAGACTCACATAACAAAGTCTTTAGATCTTACTTATTTACTTACTCAGTTGGAGGCATCTATAGAAAGGAAGGCCTCCGTAGGAGGCTTCTATTGAACAGTAGACCCCGTAGGAGGCTTCTATAGAATAGAAGGCCTCCGTAGGAGTCTTCTATAGAACAGAAGGCCTCCGTAGGAGGCTTCGATAGAAGAGAAGGCCTCCGTAGGAGCCTTCTATAAAACAGAAGTCCTCCGTTGGAGGCCTCTATAGAATAGAAGTCCTCCGTAGGAGCTTCTTTAGAATAGAAGGCCTCCACAGGAGGCTTCTATAGAATAGAAGACCTCCATAGAAGGCATCCGTACGAGACTTCTATAGAATAGAAGGCGTCCGTAGGAGGCTTTTATAAAAAAAGAAAGCCGCCGTAGAAGGCTTCTATAGAAAAGGAGATCTCCATAGGAGGATTCTATTAATAGAATAGAAGGCCTCTGTAGGAGACTTCTATATAGTAGAAGGCCTCTGTAGGAGACTTCTATATAGTAGAAGGCCTCCGTAGGAGGCTTCTATAGAATAGAAGGCCTCCGTAGGAGGCATCTATAGAATAGAAGACATCCGTAGGAGGCTTTTATAGAAAGGAAGGCCTCCGTAGGAGGCTTCTATAGAATAGAAGGCCTCCGTAGGAGGCTTCTATTGAACAGAAGACCTCCGTAGGAAGCTTCTATAGAATAGAAGCCTCCGTATGAGGCTTCTATAGAATAGAAGGCCTCCGTATGAGGCTTCTATAGAACAGAAGTCCTCCGTAGGAGGCTTCGATAGAAGAGAAGGACGCCGTAGGAGCCTTCTATAGAACAGAAGACCTCCGTAGGAGGCCTCTATAGAATAGAAGATCTCCGTAGGAGGCCTCTATAGAAAAGAAGGCCTCCGCAGGAGGCTTCTAAGAATAGAAGGCCTCCGCATGAGACTCCTTTAGAATAGAAGGCCTTCCGTAGAATAGAAGTCCTCCATAGGAGTCTTCTTTAAAAGAGAAGACCTCCGCAGGAGTCTTCTATAGTATAGAAGGCCTCCGTAGGGGGCTTCTATAGAAAGGAAGGCCTCCGCAGGAGGATTCTATAGAATAGAAGTCCTCTGTATGAGGCTTCTTTAGAATACAAGACCTCCGCAGGAGGTTTCTATAGAATAGAAGGCATCCGTAGGAGGCTTCTATAGAACAGAAGAACTCCAGTGGAGGCTTCTACAGAATAGAAGGCCTCCGTTGGAGACTTCTGTAGAATAGAAGGCATCCTTAGGAGGCCTCTACAGAATAGGAAACCTCCGTAGGAGGCCTCTATAGAATAGAAGGCCTCCGCAGGAGTCTTCTATAGAATAGAAGTCCACCGTATGAGGCTTCTTCAGAAAAGAAAATCTCCGCAGGAGGCTTCTATAGATTAGACGGCCTCCGTAGGAGGCTTCTATAGAACAGAAGACCTCCGTAGGAGGCTTCTATAGAACAGAAGGCCTCCGTTGGAGGCTTCTGTAGAATAGAAGGCATCCTTAGGAGGCCTCTACAGAATAGAAAACCTCCGTAGGGTGCCTCTATAGAATAGAAGGCCTCTGCAGGAGGCTTCGATAGAATAGAAGACATCCGTACAGAGCTTCTATAGAATAAAAGGCCTCCGTAGGAGAATAGAAGACCTTCCTAGGAGGCTTCTATAGAATACAAGGACCCCGTAGGAGGTTCTATAGAATAAAAGGCCTCCGTAGGAGGCTTCTATAGGATAGAAGGCCAGGAGGCTTCTTTAGAATATAAGGCCTCTCCGTAGAAGGCTTCCATACAATAGAAGGCCTCCGTAGGAGGCTTTTATAAAAGGAAAGCCGCCGTAGAAGGCTTCTATAGAAAAGAATATCTCCGTAGGAGGCTTCTATTTATAGAATAGAAGGCCTCCGTAGCAGGCTTCTATATAATAGAAGGCTTCCGTAGAAGGCTTCTATAGAATAGCAGGCCGCCGTAGAAGGTTTCTATAGAAGAGAAGACCTCCGTAGGAGGCTTCGGTAGAAGAGAAGGCCTCTGTAGGAGGCTTCGGTAGAAGATAAGGCCTCCGTAGGATGCTTCTATAGAACAGAAGACCTACGTAGGAGGCCTCTATAGAATAGAAGTCCTCCGTAAGAGGCTTCTTTAGAATAGAAGGCCTCCACAGGAGGCATCTATAGAATAGAAAACCTCCATAGAAGGCATCCGTACAAGGCTTCTATAGAAAAGGAGATCTCCGTAGGAGGCTTCTATTTATAGAATAGAATGCCTCTGTAGGAGGCTTCTAAAGAGTCGAAGGCCTCCGTAGGAGGCTTCGGTAGAAGATAAGGCCTCCGTAGGATGCTTCTATAGAACAGAAGACCTACGTAGGAGGCCTCTATAGAATAGAAGGCCTCCGTAGGAGGCTTCTTTAGATTAAAAGGCCTCCGCAGGAAGCTTCTATAGAATAGAAGCCCTCCCTCTATAGAATAGAAGGCATCCGTAGGAGCCTTCTATAGAAAAAAAGGCCCCAGTAGGAGGCTTGTATAGAATAGAAGGCCTCCGTAGGAGTCTCCTATAGAATTGGAGGCCTCCGTAGGAGGCTCATATAGAATTGCAGGCCTTCGTAGGAGACTTTTATAGAGTAAAAGGCCTCCTCTGTAGAGAAGGAGGCTTTTGTAGAATAGAAGGTCTCCATAGGATATTCCTGTAGAACTGAAGGCCTCCGTAGAAGGTTTATGTAGAAAGAACGCCTCCGTAGCAGCCCTCTATGGAATAGAAGACCAACGTAGCAGGCTTCTATAGAAAAAGGGCATCCGTAGGAGGCTTCTGTAGAATAGAAGGCCTCCGCAGAAGGCTTCTATCGAAGAGAAGGCCTCCCTAGGAGGCTTCTATAGAATAGAAGGCCTCCCTAGGAGGCTTCTATAGAATAGAAGGCATCCGTAGGAGTCTTCTACAAAAAAAAGGCCCCAGTAGGAGGCTTGTATAGAATAGAAGACCTCCGTAGGAGGCTTCTATAGAATAGAAGACCTCCGTAGGAGGCTTCTATAGAATAGAAGACCTCCGTAGGAGGCTTCTATAGAATAGAAGACCTCCGTAGGAGGCTTCTATAGAATAGAAGACCTCCGTAGGAGGCTTCTATAGAATAGAACACCTCCGTAGAAGGCTTCTATAGAATAGAAGACCTCCCTAGGAGGCTTCTATTGAATAGAAGACCTCCCTAGGAGGCTTCTATAGAATACAAGGCCCCCGTAGGAGGTTCTATAGAATAAAAGGCCTCCGTAGGAGGCTTCTATAGGATAGAAGGCCAGGAGGCTTCTTTAGAATATAAGGCCTCTCCGTAGAAGGCTTCTATAGAATAGAAGGCCTCAGTAAGAGGCTTCTATCGAATAGAAGGCCTCCGTATGAGGCTTCTATGAAGTAGAATAGAAAGCCTTCGTAGGAGGCTTTTATTGAATAGAAGGCCTCCGTAGGGGGCTTTTTATTGGGTAGAAGGCCTCCATACGAGGCTTCTATAGAGTAGACGGTCCCCATAGGAGGATTCTATAGGATTCAAGGCCCCAATAGCAACCTTCTATAGGTCTTCCGTTGGGAGACCTTTTACAGTATAAATGTCCTCAATAAGAGGCCTTTATAGAAAATAAGGCACCCATTGTCGACTTCGAGAGTCTTCAATTTAGTACTGCTAACTACCATGTTTTTGTCGCAGCCAAGTGTATCTGCAGTCTGATTCCATTGTCAAGCGTTTCACTGTGGAGACAGAATTTCCCGACTGTCTGGCCAAAGATATTCTTCTCTCCAATTGTGGCATTAAAATCGCAGAGAATAATTTCCTTATCATGGGGAGAACAACGGTCATATATTTTTTAAGAGCTCGAAAAATATATCATTGGTCATGGCAACTGTAATACAAGAACGCCTCCGTAGCAGCCTTCTATGGAATAGCAGACCAACGTAGCAGGCTTCTTTAGAAAAGAAGGCCTCCGCAGAAGGCTTCTATCGAAGAGAAGGCCTCCCTAGGAGGCTTCTATAGAATAGAAGGCCTCCCTAGGAGGCTTCTATAGAATAGACGGCCTCCCTAGGAGGCTTCTATAGAATAGACGGCCTCCGTAGGAGGCTTCTATAGAATAGAAGACCTCCGTAGGAGGCTTCTATAGAATAGATGGCCTCCGTAGGAGGCTCCTATAGAATAGAAGACCTCCGTAGGAGGCTTCTATAGAATAGAAGACCTCCGTAGGAGGTTCTATAGAACAAAAGGCCTCCGTAGGAGGCTTCTATAGAATAAAAGGCCTCCGTAGGAGGCTTCTATAGGATAGAAGGCCAGGAGGCTTCTTTAGAATAGATGGCCCCCGTAGGAGGCTTCTATAGAATAGAAGACCTCCGTAGGAGGTTCTATAGAACAAAAGGCCTCCGTAGGAGGCTTCTATAGAATAGAAGACCTCCGTAGGAGGCTTCTATAGTAGAGGTGGGCGCGTGTCGTGCCGTGAGTAGTGCGTGTTCGTGCCTTCTCGAAAACGCCGTGTTTGTGCGTGTCGTGCCGGAATGCATTTTTGGCCGTGCGTGATCGTGTTTTTTTGTTCGGCACGGTTTTGCACGACACGACTAACACGATCTGCACCATGTGACACGATCGTGCTAAATTTTTGGTCTCCTTTAAAAGTCGTGCAAAATAACTTACTAAACACAAACATCGAACAGGAATATAAAACCGACCAAAATATTCCTAAAATTATTTGCTTCGTTTTTGTAGTCTGGTACTTATTGCCGTTTTGTTATGTAGAGGCCAGAGTATGAGTGAAAAAAGATGATGATTGTTTGCCATTTGTTTTGTTCATGAGAGAAGCAAATACAATAACTACTCTGATGATGATCTTTGGATGATGTTATTGAAAAACATCATCTTCCCGAATTGAGAAAACTGATTGACTGTCCAAAAAACGTTGTAAGATATTTTAAACACTCGGAGCTAAATAACAAATTGTCGAAAATGTTAAAACAAGATATAAGAACACGTTGGAATTCAACATATATTATGCTTGAGAGCATATACCAAGCCAAGAATGAGATTAAGAGTATTTTGCTAGAAAATAATGAGTTGGATAGTATATCTGACTTAAAGTTTTCATTTCTAGAACTTCCATTGGGTTTTCATAAAATATTAAAAGATACATTAAGCTCGGAAAAATACCCTACTATGCACATATTTGCCCTTTGGTCTAAAAAACTTTTGAAAGTCTGCACAATTGATACCATTGACTCTTAATTCATGAAAGTTTTGAAAGCTAAAACTAAACAATCATTGGAGATGATAGTCTGGGGCACGAAAAATTCCTCTTGAGGAAGAAAGGCCTTGGTGAGTATACTTAGAACCCCGAAGGACAGATCCGCCTTGAGTCGAACTTCCGTGTTCTGGCGTGATGAAGTTTTTGCTAGAACAGGGTCTCTAGCCGCCGACAAAATCGATTAGTTGTCAGTGAGAGCCGTACCTAAAATTTTTTGAGCAAAATTTTTTAGAACATTTCGCAGCTGAAAAACGTCATCTTGTGGTACTTTTATAGCGGATCTTAAAATAAAGGACATTGAAGGATGCGATTTAGAAGGTCGAAGTGCTCTACGAAAATAATCCTCATTCGATTCGACTGAAGACATGTCATCCCAAAAATAAGCTAAAACAACAGTGAACAAAGATATAACGCTAATTCCAGATGCCTAGCAAAAACTTCATCACGCCGTAAGGCGGAAGTTCGACTCACGCGGATCTGTCATTTGGGATTCTTAATATATGTACTCACCAAGGGATTTCATGCACAAAAGGAATTATCTCTGCCCCAAAATTTGTGTTCACAGTGTTATTAGAGTTTTTGGATAAAAATGGCAAAACGACGAAAAATGAAAAAGTCTCCAATTGATACAGAAATTGATATATATTATCGAGTGCCGTATCTAGCCAGACTGATGTTTTAAACATCTGGAAATACATAGTCTAATCTAAAATAAAAAAAAAAGCCTGTAGCCGAACAATACCTAAAACACAAACTAATCTAAAATATTTAAAACAAATAGCCAGGAAATTTTTGACTATACTCGTCAGCTCAGCAACGGGCGAGAGGTTTTTTTCCATATCTGGAAATATTCTCAACGAAAGGCGTACTAGACTTTTGAAGTCTAACTTGAACAAAATAATGTTTTAAAATAAGAATAGAAAAATTAGAAGTACATATGAATATTTTTTAAAAACAAATAAATGTACACGTATATCGATTTTTTCCTTTTTTGTAATTTCGTGCGTGAGTGTGCGTGTTCGTGCCTTCTCGAAAAACGCCGTGTTTGTGCGTGAATGTGCATAAAAATTTTGGTCCGTGTTCGTGCATGTTCGTGCCTAATTTTTTAGGCACGTGCCCATCTCTATTCTATAGAATAGATGGCCTCCGTAGGAGGCTCCTATAGAATAGAAGACCTCCGTAGGAGCTTCTATAGAATAGAAGGCCTCCCTAGGAGGCTTCTATAGAATAGAAGGCCTCCCTAGGAGGCTTCTATAGAATAGACGGCCTCCGTAGGAGGCTTCTATAGAATAGAAGACCTCCGTAGGAGGCTTCTATAGAATAGATGGCCTCCGTAGGAGGCTCCTATAGAATAGAAGACCTCCGTAGGAGGCTTCTATAGAATAGAAGACCTCCGTAGGAGGTTCTATAGAACAAAAGGCCTCCGTAGAAGGCTTCTATAGAATAGAAGGCCTCCGTAGGAGGCTTCTATAGAATGGAAGGCCTCAGTAAGAGGCTTCTATAGAACAGAAGGCCTCCGTAGGAGGCTTCTATGAAATAGAATAGAGAGCCTTCGTAGGAGGCTTTTATTGAATAGAAGGCCTCCGTAGTCTTTTATTGGATAGAAGGCCTCCATACGAGGCTTCTATAGATTAAAAGGTCCCCATAGGATGATTCTATAGGATACAAGGCCCCAATACTACCATGTTTTTGTCGCTGCCAAGTCTATCTGCTGTGGAGACTGAATTTCCTTCCCGTCTGTCGGGCCAAAGATATTCTTCGCTCCAATTGTGGCATTAAAATCGCATAGAATAATTTCCTTATCATGGGGAGAACAAAGGTCATATGTTTTTTAAGCTCTCGTAAAATATATCATTGGTCATGGCAACTATAATATAGAACGTTACCGTTAGGTGTTGCTGTGACGCCTTTCCCAATCCATCGTATTTGTCGTATGGGAGTAATATCGGCCTCCTATTTTTCAAGTACATCTACATATGCGTCAATTGTATATTCTCCATAAAGAGTGCGAACATTTCATTTAAGGTCATGGTCCTTAAAACGTTTGCTGGTGTTTGTCAATTTTGGAGGGGTTTGGTTTTCTTTTTCCTTGGTGCAGTGGTAGGCACATAGGAGATCTGCGGTTCAATCCCTGACCAGAACATCAACATTTTTGGCGGTGTCAAATCCCGTTTGTGTAATATAGGCGGCATTTCCTGAGTATTTCAGCCATGAACAACTTTTCTACAAGTGGTGTCACAAGACAAGCCGTTCGGACTCGACGATAAATAGTAGATCCCATATCATTGAGTCAATATGAATCGGCGTGCACTCATTGTTATGACAGAAGTCTCCCTTGTCACATCGAGGATGTTGGGGGAACATACATATGTATGAATATATGTATGTTCCTTTTTGCAGAGAAGTTTACTAGCCAAAGCCAAGTTTTTATCGTTTATATGGGTTAACGAGCGGCACGGGTCCAAGATAAGTCCTGGACTTTGCCATGTTAAAGCCGATCAGGGCCGATGCTTTGTATCTTTCATCCCCTACGTCACCCCTAGATCACGTTTATAAAATCCTATAGAATATGTATATAGAAGTATACACTAAGATCCCGTTTGAGAACACGTAGTTTTTATATTGACACCACTGTTTCGACATTTTCCTACATAAGCGTAATCATTAGGCTTTCTTAGATTTTCATATGAAAGGGAAATTAATTTACATGATGTTACAATTCATCAACTTGACCTCACAATTCTAAGAAGATATGAAAGACGAAGAGAAATAGAGAAACGAAAGCGGCCATTCAGATATTAGGCATGAAAAACGAACGGTAATAAGCGAATATATCGAAATCAACAAACAAAAGTCAAATGTTACATAAACTCAAAGCACACACAGAGCAAGCATATTGATAACACTGCACACACATACACACAACATACATACAAAACCCAAATGACAGAAGAAAAAAAGCCTACACATGACATGCCAACACATACGACTAAATACCAATGGAAATATTATTCGTACACTCAAACCACTGAGGGTAGCAAATGGACCAGCATTTAACCGAGCTACCTCTTGCTTCTCACTTGTCAAACGCATGGGGTTTAAGGCGAGAGGTGGAGGAGCCCGGTCACATGGACATTCATCACATATTCAATAAGCCCTCTTGTGTAGCAGAGGATGATAGTCTTCTATAAAATATTAGGTTATATTTGTTCAGAGGTCATGGGTACAAGGGGGAGAGTGGTGTGGGTGGGTAGTCCACACACATAAATAGTTGAATACAATTTTTGCTTGTTCTTGCTATTGTTGCAGTTGTGTTGTCCGGGCGTTCTATGGTGATTGATGATAAGCCTTTTTTGTTCCATTGTAACACATATTAGCCATTCCAGCATACCACCCAAAATTTCACGAAGTGTCGTTCATCATTCTTGAGAATTGCAAGAGATATTATTTTGTTAATTCTTTGGCATCTCAGCACATTGTGAAGGAGGGTGGGGGACTGCTGGGGGGTTATGATGTGAAGTACAAATCGTGTTTTTATTTCTTTATTTTGTTGTTTCTTGAAATTGAGCCTTAGTTTGTTTTTTCATTGGTCCTCACTTTATAACGTTTTATTGCCATGATCCGATATTAATTTTTTTTCTTTCAACTTTTTTCATACAAACATACATACATTTGTATGTCCATGTATGCCCCTGTTTGGGTACATAGAAAATCATTATAAATGATCATTTAGACATTTGTAATGCCTTTCATACGCATCGAATGTGAATGAGTTTTCTTTTGGGAGGCTTTTGTATAAAGGACTCACATGGTGGTCGTGTTCGTGTTCATGAGAGAATGTACATAAGTGGTAACAATTGTAGCCAGACTTATGTACGCGAATGTTATATTGCATTATCTATTATCAGGGCTTTATTTATTGCCAGTTGTGCTTATCATTCAGCATCCACTTGATGGTTATTTAATAATATTAATATTTTTCTTTGTATTTGGATCAAAACAAGAACATAAATCAGCATTAGTTCCTGATGATATTCTTAACATGGATCATGGATTTATTATGAGATGTTTTTTTGAAAAATGTTTGTCGAAAATAAGTTAAGAATATTATTAATATCGATGTTGGATATTGGGCGAAGGCTTACAAATTGCAAAGGCAAACAGAGCACCAATGGGGGATTTTTTTTCTAAGATTAATTTTAGGAGATTATGCAAAAGCAGAAAATAATTTTTTGAACATAATTTGAGAATATGATTTTTGGATATTTGGTTTTCTTAATATTTTATATAAAATAATGAACCTTAATAACTTTTAATATCTTTTCAAGAGTGATTAAACATGAAGGTAACTTTTCCAATATTTTCTAAGATTTTTCAAAGTCTTTGAAAATGTCCTGCAGAATCTGCATAAGACTAAGCCGTATGACTTATGAAGGAACACCAGTCGTTGCAGTAACCCCATAGTGGGTGGAATATTTCCACTTAACATTTTTCGCTTCTAGAAATGAGAGAGATTAGCGTAGTGATACCGGTCAATTTAAGGACATGTCTCAGACCGTTTTTACATTTTGTTATTTTCATCAGATTGACCCATATTACAACGCTACAATTTTTCAGGGACAAGACCATACTTTTTGAGATAATGGCCCAGAAACTCGAAAACGCCCAGCCATCACAAACTAAAAAGGCCTGACAAGCACGATTACTTGCGAACTGAGTATCCGATTCGGCCTAAACTTTATACAGGTCTCTATTGGACAACTCCTTTGGGTACCTTACACAAAAATGCACAATTTTTGGATTGTATAGGATCTCCAATACTAGTTTTATTTAAAATACATTGAATTCTTCAACGAACATAATCAATGTTTTCATCACCTACTTTTTCACCTACTCATCCACATTCATTTCTCATTCTTCGTCTGACTTTATATGATGTTGGTGATGTTGCTGCTCCTGTCTAAAACTATTAATATTCATTCAAAAGCAGATAGGTCTATTAAAATGTATTCTTCACCTACAATCATGGCTAAAGGACAATAACAGCAACGGCAAAAACAACAACAACGCAAAGAGTTGATAACAGAAAAGGCTTAAACTTTCTCAATAATGGATGTGTATTGTCTACTAAAAGGAGGATAAAATACATACAAAAGGTTAACAAAATATATAAGGGATGATGAAATTAAAAAAAAATTTCACGGTCCACCCTTGAAAGTCCTTGAAAATATTTTCTTCAAAAAATCCAGCTTGTGAAAAGTTCTTGAAAATATTTTCTTCAAAAATCCATGCTTGCGAAAAGTTCTTGAAAATATTTTTTAAAAAAATCCACGCTTGTGAATAGTCCTTGAATATATATTTTTTTTAAATCCACGCTTGTGAATGGTATTTGATGAAAATTTGAAATTTTATTAAAAATCCACGCTTGAGGATAGTCCTTGAAAATATTTTTTATTAAAAATCCACGCTTGAGGATAGTCCTTGAAAATATTTTTTATTAAAAATCCACGCTTGAGGATAGTCCTTGAAAATATTTTTTATTAAAAATCCACGCTTGAGGATAGTCCTTGAAAATATTTTCTTAAAAAATCCACGCTTGTGAATAGTCCTTGAAAATATTTTTGATTAAAAATCCACGCTTGAGGATAGTCCTTGAAAATATTTTTTATTAAAAATCCACGCTTGAGGATAGTCCTTGAAAATATTTTTTATTAAAAATCCACGTTTGAGGATAGTCCTTGAAAATATTTTTTATTAAAAATCCACGCTTGAGGATAGTCCTTGAAAATATTTTTGATTAAAAATCCACGCTTGAGGATAGTCCTTGAAAATATTTTTGATTAAAAATCCACGCTTGAGGATAGTCCTTGAAAATATTTTTTATTAAAAATCCACGCTTGAGGATAGTCCTTGAAAATATTTTTGATTAAAAATCCACGCTTGAGGATAGTCCTTGAAAATATTTTTGATTAAAAATCCACGCTTGAGGATAGTCCTTGAAAATATTTTTGATTAAAAATCCACGCTTGAGGATAGTCCTTGAAAATATTTTTGATTAAAAATCCACGCTTGAGGATAGTCCTTGAAAATATTTTTGATTAAAAATCCACGCTTGAGGATAGTCCTTGAAAATATTTTTTATTAAAAATCCACGCTTGAGGATAGTCCTTGAAAATATTTTTTATTAAAAATCCACGCTTGAGGATAGTCCTTGAAAATATTTTTTATTAAAAATCCACGCTTGAGGATAGTCCTTGAAAATATTTTTTATTAAAAATCCACGCTTGAGGATAGTCCTTGAAAATATTTTTTATTAAAAATCCACGCTTGAGGATAGTCCTTGAAAATATTTTTTATTAAAAATCCACGCTTGAGGATAGTCCTTGAAAATATTTTTTATTAAAAATCCACGCTTGAGGATAGTCCTTGAAAAAATTTTTTATTAAAAATCCACGCTTGAGGATAGTCCTTGAAAATATTTTTTATTAAAAATCCACGCTTGAGGATAGTCCTTGAAAATATTTTTTATTAAAAATCCACGCTTGAGGATAGTCCTTGAAAATATTTTTTATTAAAAATCCACGCTTGAGGATAGTCCTTGAAAATATTTTTTATTAAAAATCCACGCTTGAGGATAGTCCTTGAAAATATTTTTTATTAAAAATCCACGCTTGAGGATAGTCCTTGAAAATATTTTTTATTAAAAATCCACGCTTGAGGATAGTCTTTGAATATTTTTTTTATTAAAAATCCACGATTGAGGATAGTCCTTGAAAATATTTTTGATTAAAAATCCACGCTTGTGAATGGTCCTTGAAAATATTTTCTTAAAAAATCCACGCTTGTGAATGGTCCTTGAAAATATTTTCTTAAAAAATCCACGCTTGTGAATGGTCCTTGAAAATATTTTCTTAAAAAATCCACGCTTGTGAATGGTCCTTGAAAATATTTTCTTAAAAAATCCACGCTTGTGAATGGTCCTTGAAAATATTTTCTTAAAAAATCCACGCTTGTGAATGGTCCTTGAAAATATTTTCTTAAAAAATCCACGCTTGTGAATGGTCCTTGAAAATATTTTCTTAAAAAATCCACGCTTGTGAATGGTCCTTGAAAATATTTTCTTAAAAAATCCACGCTTGTGAATGGTCCTTGAAAATATTTTCTTAAAAAATCCACGCTTGTGAATGGTCCTTGAAAATATTTTCTTAAAAAATCCACGCTTGTGAATGGTCCTTGAAAATATTTTCTTAAAAAATCCACGCTTGTGAATGGTCCTTGAAAATATTTTCTTAAAAAATCCACGCTTGTGAATGGTCCTTGAAAATATTTTCTTAAAAAATCCACGCTTGTGAATGGTCCTTGAAAATATTTTCTTAAAAAATCCACGCTTGTGAATGGTCCTTGAAAATATTTTCTTAAAAAATCCACGCTTGTGAATGGTCCTTGAAAATATTTTCTTAAAAAATCCACGCTTGTGAATGGTCCTTGAAAATATTTTCTTAAAAAATCCACGCTTGTGAATGGTCCTTGAAAATATTTTCTTAAAAAATCCACGCTTGTGAATGGTCCTTGAAAATATTTTCTTAAAAAATCCACGCTTGTGAATGGTCCTTGAAAATATTTTCTTAAAAAATCCACGCTTGTGAATGGTCCTTGAAAATATTTTCTTAAAAAATCCACGCTTGTGAATGGTCCTTGAAAATATTTTCTTAAAAAATCCACGCTTGTGAATGGTCCTTGAAAATATTTTCTTAAAAAATCCACGCTTGTGAATGGTCCTTGAAAATATTTTCTTAAAAAATCCACGCTTGTGAATGGTCCTTGAAAATATTTTCTTAAAAAATCCACGCTTGTGAATGGTCCTTGAAAATATTTTCTTAAAAAAATCCACGCTTGTGAATGGTCCTTGAAAATATTTTCTTAAAAAATCCACGCTTGTGAATGGTCCTTGAAAATATTTTCTTAAAAAATCCACGCTTGTGAATGGTCCTTGAAAATATTTTCTTAAAAAATCCACGCTTGTGAATGGTCCTTGAAAATATTTTCTTAAAAAATCCACGCTTGTGAATGGTCCTTGAAAATATTTTCTTAAAAAATCCACGCTTGTGAATGGCCCTTGAAAATATTTTCTTAAAAAATCCACGCTTGTGAATGGTCCTTGAAAATATTTTCTTAAAAAATCCACGCTTGTGAATGGTCCTTGAAAATATTTTCTTAAAAAATCCACGCTTGTGAATGGTCCTTGAAAATATTTTCTTAAAAAATCCACGCTTGTGAATGGTCCTTGAAAATATTTTCTTAAAAAATCCACGCTTGTGAATGGTCCTTGAAAATATTTTCTTAAAAAATCCACGCTTGTGAATGGTCCTTGAAAATATTTTCTTAAAAAATCCACGCTTGTGAATGGTCCTTGAAAATATTTTCTTAAAAAATCCACGCTTGTGAATGGTCCTTGAAAATATTTTCTTAAAAAATCCACGCTTGTGAATGGTCCTTGAAAATATTTTCTTAAAAAATCCACGCTTGTGAATGGTCCTTGAAAATATTTTCTTAAAAAATCCACGCTTGTGAATGGTCCTTGAAAATATTTTCTTAAAAAATCCACGCTTGTGAATGGTCCTTGAAAATATTTTCTTAAAAAATCCACGCTTGTGAATGGACCTTGAAAATATTTTTTTTTTTAAAAAAATCCACGCTTGTGAATGGTCCTTGAAAATATTTTCTTAAAAAATCCACGCTTGTGAATGGTCCTTGAAAATATTTTCTTAAAAAATCCACGCTTGTGAATGGTCCTTGAAAATATTTTCTTAAAAAATCCACGCTTGTGAATGGTCCTTGAAAATATTTTCTTAAAAAATCCACGCTTGTGAATGGTCCTTGAAAATATTTTCTTAAAAAATCCACGCTTGTGAATGGTCCTTGAAAATATTTTCTTAAAAAATCCACGCTTGTGAATGGTCCTTGAAAATATTTTCTTAAAAAATCCACGCTTGTGAATGGTCCTTGAAAATATTTTCTTAAAAAATCCACGCTTGTGAATGGTCCTTGAAAATATTTTCTTAAAAAATCCACGCTTGTGAATGGTCCTTGAAAATATTTTCTTAAAAAATCCAGGCATGTGAATGGTCCTTGAAAATATTTTCTTAAAAAAATCCAGGATTGTGAATAGTTCTTGAAAATATTTTCTTAAAAAAATCCACGCTTGTGAATGGTCCTTGAAAATATTTTCTTAAAAAATCCACGCTTGTGAATGGTCCTTGAAAATATTTTCTTAAAAAATCCACGCTTGTGAATGGTCCTTGAAAATATTTACTTAAAAAATCCACGCTTGTGAATGGTCCTTGAAAATATTTTCTTAAAAAATCCACGCTTGTGAATGGTCCTTGAAAATATTTTCTTAAAAAATCCACGCTTGTGAATGGTCCTTGAAAATATTTTCTTAAAAAATCCACGCTTGTGAATGGTCCTTGAAAATATTTTCTTAAAAAATCCACGCTTGTGAATGGTCCTTGAAAATATTTTCTTAAAAAATCCACGCTTGTGAATGGTCCTTGAAAATATTTTCTTAAAAAATCCACGCTTGTGAATGGTCCTTGAAAATATTTTCTTAAAAAATCCACGCTTGTGAATGGTCCTTGAAAATATTTTCTTAAAAAATCCACGCTTGTGAATGGTCCTTGAAAATATTTTCTTAAAAAATCCACACTTGTTGGTGGTCCTTGAAAAAATATTCTTTAAAAAATCCACGCTTGTTGGTGGTCCTTGAAAAAATATTCTTTAAAAAATCCACGCTTGTTGGTGGTCCTTGAAAAAATATTCTTTAAAAAATCCACACTTGTTGTTGGTCCCTGAAAACATATTTTTTAAAAATCCACGCTTGTTGGTGGTTCTTGAAAAAATATTCTTTAAAAAATCCACGCTTGTTGGTGGTCCTTGAAAAAATATTCTTTAACAAATTCACGTTTGTTGATGGTCGGGGAAAAATATTCTTTAAAAAATCCACGCTGGTTGGTGGTCCTTGAAAAATATTCTTTAAAAAATCCACGCTTGTTGGTGGTCCTTCAAAAAATATTCTTTAAAAAATCCACGCTTGTTGGTGGTCCTTGAAAAAATATTCTTTAAAAAATCCACGCTTGTTGGTGGTCCTTGAAAAAATATTCTTTAAAAAATCCACGCTTGTTGGTGGTCCTTGAAAAAATATTCTTTAACAAATCCACGCTTGTTGGTGGTCCTTGAAAAAATATTCTTTAAAAAATCCACGCCTGTTGGTGGTCCTTGAAAAAATATTCTTTAAACAATCCACGCTTGTTGGTGGTCCTTGAAAAAATATTCTTTAAAAAATCCACGCTTGTTGGTGGTCCTTGAAAAACTATTCTTTAAAAAATCCACGCCTGTTGGTGGTCCTTGAAAAAATATTCTTTAAAAAATCCACGCCTGTTGGTGGTCCTTGAAAAAATATTCTTTAAAAAATCCACGCCTGTTGGTGGTCCTTGAAAAAATATTCTTTAAAAAATCCACGCCTGTTGGTGGTCCTTGAAAAAATATTCTTTAAAAAATCCACGCCTGTTGGTGGTCCTTGAAAAAATATTCTTTAAAAAATCCACGCCTGTTGGTGGTCCTTGAAAAAATATTCTTTAAAAAATCCACGCCTGTTGGTGGTCCTTGAAAAAATATTCTTTAAAAAATCCACGCCTGTTGGTGGTCCTTGAAAAAATATTCTTTAAAAAATCCACGCCTGTTGGTGGTCCTTGAAAAAATATTCTTTAAAAAATCCACGCCTGTTGGTGGTCCTTGAAAAAATATTCTTTAAAAAATCCACGCCTGTTGGTGGTCCTTGAAAAAATATTCTTTAAAAAATCCACGCCTGTTGGTGGTCCTTGAAAAAATATTCTTTAAAACATCCACGCTTGTCTGTGATCTTTGAAGGAATATTCTTTAAAAAAATCCACGCTTGTCTATGATCCTTGAAAAATAATCTTTAAAAATCCACGCTAGCCAAACTTTATGGCTCAATTTTTGCTTCTAAAATTCAGTTTTTCTTATTATGTTGTCCTTGCTCTTACCCTCTTAACCCCTTCCACTTCATTGATGAACGTTTTAGCATAAAGACATTTTTGTGGTTGTCAAGTTTCAAAACACTTTTTATAATTTATCATTTTTTATTTAATTTCAAATTGAAAAAAGAGTATATTTTACAAAGACTCTGTTTGGACCGATAACCAAGAGATGCCAAGGAGAAAACACACTTGTTGTGTTAACTGGGAATGTTAAGTAGAATTTTGAATAAGTCTCAACCCCTGGCTTCAATCATTTTTCATTTTTCTCTATGCGTTTTTTACATTTTCTTGAAAATAGAAAAATCTTGATTATGGGAATTTATATTTATTATGTTGTAAGTCAAAATGTTTGTTAGCAAGTTCGGAAAATTGTTTTTCTTCTGTAGATGTCTGCATGCATGAAATACTCACTTTTCAATAACTGGTGGTGGTGGTGGTGTTCCTTTTGCTTTCACAATAAAGTCAAACACATGATTACTACTGGGTGCGTTCGTACATGTGTGAGTCAATATTTGGGTGTAGAACTTTGTCTGTCAGCTAATGTTTAGGTAGGTTTTATTCAGATATGCGTTTTTTTAAATATATGTGTGTTTGTATGAATATAAAATATCTTTTATCAAAAAATAAAATTTGACAGATTTATGACAGGGTTTAAATAAATGATTTTCTCTGCAAGAAAAGGCAATGAGGCAAAACTCTGCCAACCAATAAAAAAACAAAATCAAAACATAATATTTCAAATGTAAGCATAAAAAGATTTATAAAGTCTGATAAATCGGTAGCTTTGTTTGACTCTGGTACAAGATTTTCACATCTTTATACTTGAATAAATATAATGGATTGATTTATATGTTGAAACATGTAAGCCAGCCAGGACGAAGGACTAAGACTGTCTGGTCTCTAATGGAGAATGATAGGGTTAGCATTGCATCTGAAGTGTATTTATTTGAAATTAATTTTAAATAACTTTCTGTATATGCATGATACTGCTATTCGATACAAATCCTCAGACAATTCGCAATAAAAATTTCCAATATTGGTAGTATAGGTGTCCCTGAAATTTCACGGCGTATCCCTTTCAACTAAACCAAACAAATTAATCAGAATTATAAATGACTTTTTTGTCAAGCTAAAGCCATCAAATTATGCATAAAAACTTTTCGTCACATTTCACAGCACAGCAGAGGGAAAAAATTAAAATATTGTCAAATTTTTTCCAGTACCTTCTGCAATAACTCAACCCATCAGTTCCTTCAAAGCGCACATTAATAAACCCTAAATGCCGCAAATCTAATCCCACCCAAACAGACACCCATGCTCACTTCCTCGGCTACCATTCACCAGCATCATGCTACGTTCATCTTTCAAACTTGTTGTGAAAGTGCGACGAATAAAAATGTGAGAAGAAACAACCAAGCAGCCTGCGTACGACAGGAAATCCATGTGGATGGATGGGCGTGCGGGTTGATTTGAAATGAAATCTTAATCAAATATTGCTTTTCATGATTTTGTTCCAAATAATTTAAGACTTGACATGAATCTCAGGATAAGCGTGCATATGTATGTGTGCAAAGCAACAAACAACCATACAATGAAAATTCAATGAATTTAATATTTAAACGTTTCTTCATTCATCACAAATCGCATTGTTGCAGGGTATTGGGAATTTCTTTTTTCGCTCATCTTTCGTCTTTCATATGCTTCTGCTTTGATTTTTTATTTAACATATTTTTTTGTTATTGGCATAAACTGAATGCGTTTTAACGATGGCAGAAAACCCAAAATATTAACGGTGAAGGGTGTTGGCAACAACAATTCCCGTCACACCTTGGATAAAGCCCTTCCATTTTGCTAAAAGCTAAAAATGCAAATACATGGTACAGTGGTCTTAAACGCCAAAATCTATGGGAATTTTTAAAGAATATTTTTAAGACCCAGCCTTCACAGGCAAGGATTTTTTAAAGAAAAATTTTTCAGGAACCACCAACAAGCGTGGATTTTAAAAGAATATTTTTTCAAGGACCACCAGCAAGCGTGGATTTTTAAAAGAATATTTTTTCAAGGACCACCAACAAGCGTGGATTTTTAAAAGAATATTTTTTCAAGGACCACCAACAAGCGTGTATTTTTAAAAGAATATTTTTTCAAGGACCACCAACAAGCGTGGATTTTTAAAAGAATATTTTTTCAAGGACCACCAACAAGCGTGGATTTTTAAAAGAATATTTTTTCAAGGACCACCAACAAGCGTGGATTTTTAAAAGAATATTTTTTCAATGACCACCAACAAGCGTGTATTTTTAAAAGAATATTTTTTCAAGGACCACCTTTAAGTTAGGATTTTTATATTTTTTCCAGGACCACCTTTAGGTGAGGATTTTTATATTTTTTTTCAGGACCACCTATACTTGAGGATTTTTATTTTTTTTTTTGTTTTCCAGGACCACCTTTACTTGAAGATTTTTATTTTTTTCCAGGACCACCTTTACTTGAGGATTTTTATTTTTTTTCCAGGGCCACCTTTACTTGTAGAGTTTTATATTTTTTTCCAGGACCACATAAAAGTGTGGATTTTTAAAAGTAATTGCGTATTTAACTTCAATTGCGTATTTTCAAAAAAAAAAAAAAAAACATTTAGCAGGATTTGTAAAGGAATTTTAAAAATAATGTTTTATTTTGATAATTTTTAAAATAATATGTTTTCCAGGATTTTTAATAGAATATTTTTTCAGAATCACCTTTAAGTGTGGTTTTTTATAAACAATATTTTTTCCAGGATCACCTTCACAGGCGTATACTGTTTTACAATTGATGGGATAGTCAACTACTGTGCACCAAAAGCAATAGCAATGCACCCAAACCAACTATCATCAATCGATGAAAGATTCAAAAAAGCAACCCGGTCGCAGCAGCAGGAATAATCCCATCCTTTAGCCCCCTAAAAGCACCAGCAGCATCAACATCATCTATCTGTAACTCCCTTCAATCAAGGGCGGCTAACAACTGGGGGAAATTGTATAAAAACTGTTCTGGCAAAAAAATGGGAGGTCCCTGAAACAACAAGAAAAAAAATTGTGAAAAAAAAACATTTTCAAAAGGATATTTTACGCCTTATACATCATGACAAAATAATAAATCATGTGGTTTTACTTTGATTGATGACAAATACAGCAATAATATTCCACACACACACAACTATAAACACCCACTCAACAACTAAAACTGACATACATACACACACCCATATCGCGCACACACACACATTCACAGATTAACTCGTTTGTATGTTCCACTGACGTTTTATATTGAAGGGAACAACAAAACAATTATTTTATATCGGATACCAAACGCATTAAGGGCCCTTGGGGAGCAGAGCATGTAAAGAGAAGTGGTACAACATGTGCGGGGGAAGAGAGGGGTTTTTTTCCACTACATATGGAATAAGGTTTTGTTCAAATTAACTCAGAATAAATGGAGGAAAGGTGGGGTTGATTTGACACGATTTGAAATGCGTGAAGAACGAACAAAACCCAGAAGCCAATTTTCGCATATCACTCCATCTAAAAAGGTGTTAGAACGTTTTTTTTTTAATATTTAATTGACAGTGCCAATGAATTAAAATGAATACTGGATGTGTGTTTGTGTGAAGTTCCGTTTTTCATACCCTAGAAAATGGTGTATACTAAATGTTTGCCCTTGGCACAACAGGTATTTAGCAATTAAGTTATTGGTAATTCGCTGTAAGCGTCATACAAGATTTTTAATTGAAACAAATATTTACCTTGGGATTTAAGGAGCGTGTTTTTGAAGAAAGTTGAACGACATAGATTGAGTTTATCTCATCAAATATTAAAAGCTACAGGGCCATATTACACCATCGGTCGTAAAAAATGCTGATAAAGGAAAATCGACGAGTCCTGGAAAGACTCAATGTGGTTATAACCGGTCATTAGACTATTGATAAACATTCCAAGGATATAACTATGACAATAACCAATTACCATTGGTTTTATACACACTTCCCTAGATAAAGGCCCCGAATATTTCCAAAATCACTACGGCCTTTGTTCTTGTAGGAAACAAGTATTTCCAAGAAATCGAAAATTCTAAAAAGTTCAACAAATTCGATTCACAATAATTTCAAGTTAATTCCAATATTTTTAGAAAGTTAAAGATAGAAGAATGTTAATCTGAAAACAGAATTGTATCTGGCCCTAGGTAAAAGCGGCATGCCATACGAATTAAGATAATCTGTCGAAATCTTGTAGATGTAATCATTTGGAAACTTTTTATTGATCAGGTAGATCAACGTCTTCTGGAATTTCCCACACAAATGTTCAAGAATTGAAAGCTTACCAACATATTGCAAAGAAACTACATGTATTTTGGCATTCTGAATTATTAATGGGTACGTAGGGTGTCAACGTAGTGCAATGGTATGTACACCCGCCTTGCACGCTAAAGGTCGTGAGTTCGATTCCAGCCCAGACAACATCAAATTTTCAAAGGTGGCAAAATACCCCTCAGTAATGTTGGGGACATTTCCTGAGTGTCTCAGCCATGTAAAACTTCTCTTTGTAATATAAATTATTTTGTTGATGATATAAAATCGGTCTTTTTTTGGTTTCTTAACGTCTTGGTTGCCCATCAATATGTTTACCGAAAACATTCCTGCCGCAAGAGATGTTTGTTTGTTTGTTCAACTATCCCAAAGGAATTGTTGCTAAACTCTTTTGGGAGACATTGCTTTGCTGGTTGTGGATAAAAAAAACTAATATCATTTGGGAAAAAGTAACAGCCACCCACCAATTTCAAAGGAAAATAAGCAAGAAAAATAATTTCCGTTTTGTCTTTTTTCACGCAACAAACTGACAACAGAAAAAGAAATTAAGACAAAGTTACGATGCGAGAATGGTGCGACAAATAGGGGGTGTGAGCAAGCTGTGAAATGGGATAAATGAATAAACGACGTGTTTACACAAATATTGTTGGGAATCAAAGGAATGAAATGGTATTCGTAATAGATAACAGGTCCTTGTGCTGGCAGGTGTAAACAGTTGAATTTATGGAGTAGCAGCACAGACGAAAAGTGAGTAAAAGAGGCAAAATAGGAAATAATAGATGTCACGTCAAGGAACTTCTAGATTATTGAGGATAACATATTTTTGGGAATTTTATAAATGCATCGTTAGGAGCGTAAATGTGTTTTCCTGCTGTAATCCGAATGAAGTTGGAAAAATTGTGTAATTTAAAGGTTTGGGATAAAAAGAGAATTTTATTGAAACATTTACTACTGTTGAACATTTCCCATTTGAAAAGATTTTAATGATTGCCATATTTTCTTAAGGGGTTATGGCCACTTACTGAGCATGATAAATGAAATTGTTATGATTTTTTACAAGAAATCTACCAATTTTGTTAGAAGATTTTATTTTCATCTGATAGAGCACACCTTGAGCTACTTTCTGGATTTTCTTTTTTATTGTTAAATATTGCAAAGTGTTCTGACAAATTTCGGCCCTCGAAACGCTGTTTTTACTAAAGCAGTTTGCGGTGCCCACTGTAGCTAGAAGACGAAAAAACCGATCAGCATATGTTTTTGTGGGATCATTACGAACACAATAATCTCGTACTTAAGCGGAACAAAATAATATCCATCTTAAAAAAATTGTGAGCTGTCAAAATCACAATTACGATTTTAACTAAAACAAGTAAGAACGGCGTTAAGTTCGGCCGGGCCGAACTTGTTATACCCTCCACCACAAGTTGTATTGAAGAAAAATGGAATAATTAGTTTCCTTTCGTGTATGAAAAAGACTTAATACTACATTTCAGCAATTTCGGTAAAACAATGTGAGGCACCATTCTATTGGGGCTATTTCAAAACGTCGAACTATACCGACAAATTTCTGACGGAAAGTTTTTACTTCAGACTCAATGAAGACTAAATACCAAATTTCCTATATTTCGGTAAGAGAATGTGGCTAAACCTTAAAAAATACCGAAAATCAAGAAGTACGCTTCTATGGGGATGTAGGAAAACGTGGACCTATACGTGGACCTAATACTCATCTGGAATATTGTATAACTCTTGGAAGACGAAATAACGAATTTCAGCCACTTCGGTTGGATATTGACGTCACAATCTTCAGTATTACGAAAATCCGGAGGTACCGTTCTATGGGGGCTATATCGAAACGTGGACCTATACCGACGAATTTTAGTCAGAAATGGGGCAATATGAAAGCGTGGACCTGTACAGACATATTTTTTGGCGAACAGTTTTATATCACATTGAAGACTAAATACCAAATTTCAATCAATTTGGTGGAATATTGAAGACACAACCTTCAAAATACGAAAAATCGGGAGGTACTTTTCCATGGGGGCTTTATGAAGGCGTGGACCTATACCGACAAATTAATTAAAGGGGAAGTTTGAGTACCCCCAACGTAGTCTAAATACCAAATTTCCATTTCAGTGGAATATTGAGGCCACCACGTTCAAAATACCGAAAATCGGGAGGTACCGTTCTATGGGGGCTATATGAAGGCATGGACCGAAACCGACAAAGTTCTGGGGGAAAGTTTTATACCACAAACGTAGACTAAGTACCAAATTTCAGCCATTTCGGTGTGATAATGAAGCTAAAACCTTCAAAACACCGAAAATCGGGAGGTACCGTTCTATGGGGCCTATATGAAGGTGTGGACCGATACCGACAAAATTCTGGGAAAACGTTTTGTACCCCTAAAGAAGACTACGTACCAAATTTCAGCCATTTTGGTAGGATAATGAAGTTAAAACCTTAAAAACACCGAAAATCGGGAGGTACCGTTCTATGGGGGCTATATCAAAACGTGGACCGATATATCCCATTTTCAATACCAACCATTCTGCAAGTAATAAAAACTTCTCTACCAAATATTGACTCTCTATCTTTAAAATTGCGAGCTGAATCTTGATTTCAACAGACAGACGGACGGACAGACGGACATGGTTAAATCGACATAGAATTTTATGCTGATCAATAATATATACTTTATGTGGTCTCCGACGAATATTTCGATGTGTTACACACGGAATGACAAATTTAATTATACCCTCCATATGGTGGAGGGTATAAAAATGGATAGTAGTTTCGCCATAAATACGTCTCGCTTAAGTACACGCTTTTTATATGTATAATAATCCCACAGAAACATATGAAACCGCGTTTCAATTTTCATGTTACTACAAGTCACAATTAAATTTCTCTTTCTAACGCTCATATCTCAGGTAATTTTTGTCCGAAATTTTTGCAACATATCCTATTCTAGCTGTACTTTTAAATGAACTAATAAATTTTTTTCGATTTTGTAAAATTTGTATGTTGCCATAACCCCCTAACTTCCAAAAATGCCTAAAAAGCCGAAAATGCCCTAAGACGTTTATATGCTGATTATTGTTTAACCGCATTTATTTATTTAATTTTAATGTAAATATTTACACACGTGTGTGTACAATGGAATCGCTTTTGTACCCCAATTTATTTGACATACCCTCCCAATAGGATGACAGACCATTTGTCCACTGTCGCTGTGACACTTTAATACAAAAGGTGACAAATTAATATGGCACGTTATTTGTTTTAGTAATTTCAGGGTGTAATATGAAACATGTGCAAATACAGGAATAAGTTTACTCTGCCTTTTACTTGAAACCATTACTTTTCCAAGACACACATATCATTTGTCGTAATTAATATATGTATGTTTTATTACAAATTGTAAGGAATCTGGTGCGTGTCATATACTGACATTAAGCTTTATGTTTCGATCAAATAACTTTGAGATTTGTGAATGTTTTTTCCTGTTTCTTTTTTTTCTATAACATCATATTTCTTAACAAGTAAGCAAAGGTTATAGTCGGACGGGGCCGACCATGTGATACCCTACACCACTGCCCCTGGGAATTAGCATTCAGCATATCAAAAATCCTTTATGGAACAAAAAAGATTATTGTAAGAAATAACTTTGTCGATTCCGCCATATTATCATATTAAGCTTGGGACCTACAGTTTATTGCCGAGTCTGAACGGCGTGTCCTAAGACACCACTTTTAGAGAAGTTTTATATGGCTGAATTACTTAGAAAATGTCGCCAACATTACTGAGGTGTATTTTGTCATTATTGAAAGTTTGATGTTACCTTGCGGGGCATCGAACCCACGACATTCTGGAATATAGCTCCACTCAATGGAGTAATATTAGAAAGGATGATACGTAATGATTTTTTTCTTTGAGCATATTAATTGTTTCCGAAGTCTTTTCTTCAAAAATCAAAAAATATAAAATTGCCATGTTTTGACTATCTAATAGGGTGCCACCGTGGTGCAATGGTATGCACACCCGCCTTTCACTCTGAATGCCCAGGTTCGGTTCCTAGGCTATGAAAACCTTCTCTACATGCGGTATCTTAGCACACGTCATTCGGACTCGGCGATAAACAGTAGGTCCATTATCATTGAACTAGTATGAATCGGGGTGCAATCATTCATATGAGAGAACACGGTGCTCTTGAAGCAACTTTAAATGGAAGGTGTTTACACCTGTGAAGTTTTTGTGGATTTTGAAACTACAATTTTCATAGATGAGAAAAACAAGAAAACTAGCCGGAGCGCTTTTAAATAAATCGCGATTCAAGTTGAAATTTTTAAGGTTTTTTTTTAGGTTTTCACGATTTTTTTGGAAACCGCAAGCCCTATCAAAATTGGATTAGAGAAAATGTTGTAGCTATGAAAATTCCTTACATGATTTACCTTTATGATAATTTCGTAGGTTTTACCGTTATTGAGTTATAGAAGTTCAAAATGGGACAATGCATTGACTGTATCGCCTCCTTAGAAAACAATGTGATGACTGCAGTTTCCCAAATTAAACTTATATATCTCGAAAACGATACAACCTAGGAACAAATTACGAAAGCCAATCTTGTAGAGAATTTGCAAAGCTAAAAGATTCTCTCTAGTCCCATTTCGATAAGACTTGCAGAATTTGCAAAGCTAAAAGATGATAAGACTTGCCGTTTTCAAGGCAAATGGAAAACAAGATGATGAACATTATATCTAAAACATGGTAAAACATAGGAAAATCATAACAGTCAATCATTTAGAGAATTTTCACAGCTACAACATTTTTTGCCCCATTACGATAGGACTTGCGGTTTCCCAGCAAAATCGTGAAAACCTAAAAAACCCCTAAAAATGACATCTTGAATCGCGATTTATTTAAAAGCGCCACGGCTAGTTTCTTGTTTTTCTCATCTATGAACATTGTAGTTTCAGAATCCGCAAAAACTTCCCAGGTGTAAACACCTTCCATTTAAAGTTGATTCAAGAGCACCGTGAGAAGCCTCCCTTGTCCCTACTGGGATGTTTGTGGAACAATTATGGATATCATTTTACATTTCTAACAAAAGTTCCAAAATTGGAAAGTTGACATTCGTAGCCCCTTCTGATACATCCATAAATTTTCCTTGAATATCAGGTTCTTTTTTGAATACACCTAATATAAATAAATCCATAAGCCGCTGCAAATATACCCAATTACAATGCAATATGCAATATCTGACCTTGAAATTTGTGACAGACGGACACTGCTCCAATTTTAGTGAACACTACAAATGCTATATACAAATTTTCAAAGGTAACATTGTGAGTTTATTGATGATCTATCGTCCAAAAAAGTACCCTTGTACCCTACATATGCTTGGAAATGCACGCGATTTTGTGTCTTTTTAGGATATTTCGAAAATAGTTCATTGTGGATATATATTGTGATATCAAAAATATATTTTAACCGGTAAAAAATAACAAATAATGAGTAGAAATTCAAATAATTTGCATGCAAACAAATTTATGACTCTCAAAAGTATTCATATTTAATTATACGCCAGGAGGGATGGGTGCCTTCACCAAAATTAATATTTAAAAAACAAGTAAGAAAAGTCTATAGTCGGACGTAGCCGACTATGGGATACCCTATACCACTATCCCTGGACAATCGCTCTCCACGGAACTTCTTTTCAATGATTGTGAAAATTTAATTATCAAATATCAGAGATGTAATGTATAATACTTATGACCAAAACCAAAAAGTTATCTAGCATGACAAAGACATTTTTGAAGCAGGGAAGCAAATTTAGTTCACACAAACTAAAATGTAATGAAACCCACTTATGTAGTACTACACGCAGAAAAATTTATGTTAGAAATATGTTTGGATCCAAACAAATATATGTTTGGGACCGGTTGCAAACAAATATATGTTTGGATCCAAACATAATATGTTTGGGTCCAAACAATTATATGTTTGCAACATTTTGTAACATATCTCAATTTGATATGTTTGGGTAAAACATATTTTTTATGTTAGAACATTTTTTCATGGGTGGAGAGAGGTCGTTTGTCAACGAGAGTAATAACAGTGCTCTGGCGGCTGTGGGTGTTGTTTAATAGAAGCGAAGAAGGGGGCTTTGGTGGCATGTATGCGTCAAACTCGTGTGTTTCTTGTTTTGTTGTTGTTAACCAAGTTAGCTGGCGAAGAAGAAATGATATGAATTATATTTTTTTCTTTCTTCAGTGTTTGAGTTGCCTTTGTAGAGTCAAGACGGTAAAGTGAGTGAATAAATCAGTGTTTTGTGTTTTCTTAAAGAAATTGTGCTTTTTATACCCTCAGCCTTTAGGCTATGAAGGGTATATACACTTTCATACGGGCAAAATGTGCCTCATCGAAATAATGGTTTTAGACCTCAAGTATGTTTGGACGAAATGTGTTTCAGACAATTTGGAGTCGATTGAGCAATGTCCGTCCGTCTGTCTGTCTGTCTGGCTGGAGCGCACGATAACTCTCGAACGGATGAACCGATTCGGTTCAAATTTTGGCTTTCGTAATATTTTGCCAAAACTTAGTTTAAGTTCGAAGATGAGCTATATCGGTCCACTCCTTCCGGTACCTCCCCCACAAGAGTTCGAAAATGTTCGGAAAATTTGTGCGCACGATAACTCTTGAAGGGAGTAACCGATAAGGTCCATACTTTGCCCATCGTGGAGCGTGTACCAGACTTAGATCAGGTTTTAATATGGACTCAATTGGTCCACTCCGTCGGGTACCTCCCACACAAAAATTTGGAAAAGTTCAGTTTAGGACCATCTCTCGAATCGCTTTGATTTTTGCTTTAGCAACTTGTATTCACTGCCCTCCATACGACGGTATAAGTTTCATCAGGGGCAAGTCCATACTTCCTGAGAAAATAGCCTGAAAGTTGCAAAAAACCCCTATGACACCGTGTGAGGAGGTTGGAGGGCAAAATAACTCTCGAACAGGTCTGCCGATTCGGTCCAAAGTTTGGTCTAGTAATATTTTGTCCAAACATAGTTTAAGTTCGAAGATAAGCCATATCGGTCCACTCCTTCAGGTACCTCCCCCACAAAAGTTCAAAAATGTTCGGTAAAATTGTGCGTACGATAACTCTTGAAGAGAGTGGCCGAATTGGACCATACTTTACACATTTTAATATATCTACCAGATATAGAACAGGTTCAAATATGGACTATATTTGACCACTCCATCCGGTACCTCCTACACAAAATTTCGGATAAATGTTCACTTTAAGACCTGCTTTCGAATCACTTTGATTTTTGTTGAAGCAACTTGCATTCGCTGCCTCAATTGCGATGGTAAAAGTTGTTTCAGGGGCAAGTCCATACTTCTTGAGCAAACATCCCTGAAGTTGTAAAAAACCCCCTATGGTACCATATGTAGTGGCTGGAGATCCATTCTTTTTAGTATCTCCTCCGCAAAACTTTTGATCTCTAATCCTAATCAACATTTTTATCAGTTCAAACGCCCAAAATTCCCTAAATACATGCGTTTTTTTGGGAAAAAAATGTTTCAATATACACAGGCTGAGGGTATATCTCTGTCGGCCAAGCCGACTGATACTTTTTTACTTGTTACTAAATTAAATGCCCAATACATTTTATAATTGAATCAATAAGGTGAATGGAAATATTTTATTGGACAAGGAAGAAATCGCATTTAATATTGGTAATTACATACAAACTTATGTATATTTGAAATATGGCATATCCATATTTATTTATTACATTACATAATCATTTGATTCTAGATGCCGATTCCCCGCTGATGATTTCAACTATGAGGAGAATTTGTTTTATTTCACAACTAAGGAGAAGCGTTCAACTACGTTGCTATATATTTTTCCATTTTAAAAGTGTGACTATTTACAAATTATTTCAATCAGTTTTTCTTTTATTAAAGTGTGTTATGTATTTCTTTGGAATTTTGTATGTACCTATGTGTTTGTTGTTCTTTTGTCTTTCAATAAAAAGCCACAACATTTGTGTGTATACTATAGAGACAGCCAGTGAGTTCTTACTGAGAGCAAGTGAGCACACATTTTAAAGTGTTTTATATTGAATTTTACGCTCCCTTGCTCTCAGTAAGCGCCCACTGGTGCATGTGTTTGTTTTTTTTGTGCCTTTTTGGGTTTGTATTTTTTTGCACCCAAACATATAAAAAGTTTGCACCCAAACATAAAATTGTTTCCACCCAAACATATCTTTGTTTGCACCCAAACATATATATCTTTGCACCCAAACATAAATATCTTTGCACCCAAACATATATATGTTTGCACCCAAACATATATTTGTTTCCATCCAAACATATATTTGTTTGCAGACCCAAACATATATTATGTTTGGGACTGTTGCAAACATATATATGTTTGCTGCAAAATATGTTTGGGACATACATATGTTAGAGAGGTCGTTTTTTTTTGCGTGTATTACTTCCGTTGTTTAACCGATACGTTATTGAAATTTTTAACAATTTCACACAAAAGTTTCAGTCCATTTAACCCGCTAAGTATTATCTGATCTTCACGTTGGTTTGTACGCTTCTTCTTCATCATAAACTCAAACTTTGTTAAAAATTTTGCGGGTTATTATTTTGACCTATTGGTCCATTTCATTCCCTGAACATTTCACGATCACCAGCAAAAACTAATCATTTCTATTCTGGCCCGAACCCAACCTTCTTAAAAAATTCGTTACAATCGGTCCATAATTGCGGCCTTAAGCTTGTTTACAATTTTTAATGGACGGACACACGTCGCTAAATCGCTTTATCTCGTCGAGATATGAATTTTGGCATACTAAATAAGAGGACTAGGACGGTAGTTTTTTTCCATATGTAGGCTACTTTGCGAAATATATATGTCCTCAAGGAATTAAAATATCGACCAAAAATAAAATTTTTATATTTTTCATACATAAGTAATGGTCCATTTTACCCGCTAAAGAATATCAGATTATCATTCAAAATTTTAGGCATCTTTTTCGACCTATACTCTTACCCGCTGCAAAATTTCGTGACTATTGACGTATAGTTGCGACTTCTAGCGAGATTATTATTACACTACAAACAAATAACGGAATATATTAGGCTGTAACTCTGTTATCTGATCATGCACACCAACATAATTGACATCAATTGAAAGGTCAAGCGTTCCACTTTCAAGTATATCTCACTTGTCCGGAATGTCACTTCCAGGAATTAAGATATAAGCTGTATATTAAAAATTTTCACACTTTTCACACAAAAGTTTTGGTCCATTTAACCCTCTAAATATTATCCCATCGCCATCTCAAATTGCAAGCTTCTCCTTTGTGATATATTCTTACCTTATTTAAAATTACGCGTTGATCGGACTATTATTGAGACCTACAGAGCCGCTAGAAAATTGGATAAATATTATGCTTTTGGTCCATTTCACCCGCTAAATATTTCACGATCATCACCAATAAGAATAGGGATCTATTCTGATCTGAACCCGACCTCCGTACAAAATTTCGTGACGATCGGTCCATAATTGCGGCCTGGAGCGTGTTTACAATTTATAATGGACAGACGGACGGACACACATCTCAAAATCGCTTTATCTCGTCGAGATATGAAGATTGGTATACCACATTGGGGGTCTCCGACGAATATTTCGTGGTGTTACATGAATTTTTACCAAAACAAACTTATAATACCCTTTTCCACATTGTGGTATAGGGTATAAAAAAACTGTAACCGTAGCTCTGTGTGTAAAAATTGAATATTTTCAAAAGTGTTTTGCTATTTTTACCAATAGTAACCGTTCATAGACATTTCGCATATTGCAGAAAGTTGTTTATTGATGCCTTTGCTTCACTATTTTGGTTGATTGTTTTCTTGAAATTTGAATCGCAATAGTTTTGCTATTTTAACCATTAAGATCCGATAGTTCGTATATTCTAGAAAGATGCTTATTGAGATCTGTGGTACATTTTTGTAGTTGGTGGTTTGTTTCAAATTTGATCGGTTTGATAGCTGTATAACAAAACTTGAGAAAAAATTTAAAAGAAATTTCACCATGACGATTTTGACCTTGATTTTGACTTTAAGACAAGAGCTACAACTTTGTCTCTGAGATAAATTCAAATTTCGTAACGGTTTGGAAGATATAGTCCTAACTAATTGACACTTTTTACATCAAAGCCTCAAACCTTTGGAGGCCTATAACTGCGAAAGTTGTTGAGATACGAAAAAACGGCGAGACACGTGTCCTCTCTTTTTTGGTCTTCTATCACGCTGCGTTGTCAGAATATGGTTAATAATTTTCGTGTTGCATAGTGTTATTGACACACACCAACTATTTTAAAAAAGCAAACTTCTGATTTAGAGATAAGTCGAAATATACAATTACGTTAAACTAAGTTTAGAAGAAATTTTTGAAAAAGTTTGGGGGTCATCTTGCACACAGGTAATTTTTAGTATGTGTCGACAGGGTTTTTTTAGATTCTGGGCCATTGTCTCAGGTAGTATGGACTTACTCCAGAAAATATTGTACTGTAGTAAAAACGTCTATGAAAACAACCTTCTGCAAACATTTTAAAATAGATCCAAGACGAGTTCTCAAACTGTACTTTCTCAAATTTTATGTGGTGGTACCCCACTCGACATAGTCCATATTCCAACCTGATATATGACTGAATGAAATAATACGATGTGCAAAATGTGGACAAATCAGAAATTCCCTGCAAAAGGTATCTTGCGGATTTGTCATTTTAGTAGGTGCAGTCAGGATTTCTTGGAGCTTTTAGGCCATTATTTCAGAAAGTATGGACTTGCCAAAGAAAAAGATTGTACCGTCGTAAAAAAATTCAAAACGATCCAAGACAAGCTCTTAAACTTTACCTTTTCCAAATTTTCGGTGGTAACCCAAGCCGATCTATATCTGAAAGGAATACTACGATGTGCTAAGTTTGGATCATATCAATTGCTCTCTTTGAGAGTTGTGGTTCACATAATTTTAACAGACAAATTTTGAACTTTTGTAAGGAAGGTACCCGAAAGAATAGACTAATATGGTCCATCTTCGAACTTAAACTAAGTTTGGGCAAAATATTACGAAGAATAAATTTTGGTTCGAGCCGTTTGATCCGTTCGAGAGTTATCGTGCGTACCAGTCAGCCATACGGACATGCCTAAATCGACTCCAAATTTTCTGAAACAGATTTGGTCCAAAAATACGGGGGTGTAAAACCATTCTTTCGATTAGGCATATTTTGCCAGTATGAAAGCGTTAGCATACAATAGTACAAAAATCCATATGTTCGGGCGGACCGAACACCCTCCACCATAAAAGACTGTGAATTTAAATGCAATAGTTAGTTTTCTTTTCTGTCTTTCGGTGCCTAATTAGGTCCGAAAATGCATATCAAATGTCTTCAATCGGGCGGTATCTTTATATGGCCCTGTATGTTGACAATTTTTGGCGGAGAAGTTTTGTGACCGTGACAGGGAATCTCAAATGTCAAATTACGTTGGTCAGTCAAAAATTATAGCTAAAATCCTCAAAATACCTAAAATCGGAAGATACCGTTATATGGAGGCTATACCGAAACATGAACACATGTTGACAATTTTTGATAAAAAAGTTATGTGAGTTCCCTTCAAATATCCAACAATGCACGATGGGGCCAATGGCAGGTTTTTGAGGCAAAAAGTCATTTTTTCAAGTCAGCGATTGAAATCAAATAATTACGGAATTATATTCTTAACACTTTCAAAGCTCCAAAACCAAAAAATTACAATCTGGCAACGACCCACGGCGACATGCCATGCTGTCAAAGATGTCATAATTATGATTCCGTTTGCTTCTGACATTCAGTCGTAATTAAACAATTTAAGTATTTTGGCGCCAAAACCTGATCTTTTGATATTATCTATTTTTTAAAAATGGAAAATACGGGTAATGGTATGTAAATTAAGATTATTATTAAAAGTGTAAATGTAATATTAGATGTGGTCAATAATTTGTTGTGTCAGTAAGTGATGGTTTTTGATGTAGTCTGTGGTATCGTCCATGTGTTCTTTGGAGTAGAACTTTCGGCTTCAGGGTGCATTCGCGTAAAAATATGTATCTGGTGAAAGGTGAAAATGTCGGATAACATATTTTGAAAAAAATTATTAACTTCCAGATTTCGTAAAACTTAAAAATTTTGATATTTTTAATTTTTGGTTGGAAAATCAGCGAAAACCTAAACACCTTATAGAATGGATTTCTGCAAAATTTAATCGAGGTGTCAAAGACAAGTTCATGACGGATGTTAAAAAGCAAATTTATAATATTTGTGCAAGCCTTAACCAAAAATGGATAAAAAATTGGAGGTCAAAAAGTCGTGTATTACAATTTAAAAGCTTATGGTTAGCTAGCGACACAGTATTTACGCTAGAACAAGGTAATGATAAAAAAATGAGAGGGCGCCCTAATGTGGATTATAGTGAAGGAAGAAAACTTGCTTCGGAAGTCTGCTATGAACACGGCAACAATACCAAAACCTTGATTCATGCCGCCTCTGTTTCGGCCAATTTGTCAAACGAAAAATATTTAAACTATGTTCTCAAGGAAGTTCGGTATCAACCAACTAAATTGAGAAAACAATTAACTTCGACAGAGAAAATTTATGAACGATATATCCAAATCTGAACCGATTTCAATATGCTGTCTCAATAATGTTTTCTAGACCAAATTCCGTCACACACTTTAAATGTCATCACAATTGGACATATATAGCGTGATTGCTGCACGAAATACCTAAAATCGGGTGAAAATATATATGAGAGCTATATCCAAATTTGAACCGATTTCAATATAATTTAGCAAACATATTTCTAGACCAAATCCTGTCACACGTTTCAAATTTCTTCGAAATTGGACAGAAATTGCGTGTTTGTTGCACGAAATACCTCAAATCGGGCGAAAATATATAAGGGAGCTATATCCAAATCTGAACCGATTTCAAAATAACTTGGCAAACTTTTTTCCCGTCCGAATTCCGCCACAGGTCGGACAATGCGACCTGTACGTTGCGAACGGCGGACGGACGGAAAGTGATTCTACGTATATGCCTAGAAGGAACTATGGGTCTATCTCGTTGTCTTTTGTATGTTACATACAAATGCACAAAGACAGTGTGGTGTAGGGTATAATAACTTGGAGTCTAAAACCATTATATCGATGAGGCATATTTTTAGCATATGTACGTCTATATTTCTGATTCCTGGGATTGTATGTCTACGATGAAAATCGAGCCTTCCGATTTCGAAGTTTTTTATCCACGTGTTTTGAATATTTTGGCATATAACAGCAAAACCATTGAAACTTTCGATCCAACACTAAGACACAAATTGTAGCCAAGACAATAGTTAAAAACTCTCTAGTATATCGCAAAAGAATTGAAGCACTCCTTCAGGCAGTTCATATCAAAATCGGGAGGCTCGATTTTCATTGTAGACATAGGTTCTAGTAGACTTTTTTGCTCAGTACAATACCAGGAATCAGAAACGCGAAGGACCAAATAAGGTGTATTTCGCCCCGGCCTACCTTATTCCACAGTGTGGGAAGGGTATTATAAGTTTGTTTTGCTAAAAATGTATGTAACACCGCGAAATATTCGTCGTAGACCCGCAATGTTATATACCATTTTTCATATTTCGACGAGATAAATCGATATAGCGATGTGCGTCCGTCCGTCTGTCCATTATACATTTTTATCAAACTCCAGGCCGCAATTATGGACCGATCGTCACCAAATTTGGTATGAAGGTCGGTCTCACATCAGAATAGATCACTATTGTTGTTGGTGATGATAGTGAAATTTGTATCTTCTCTGTATGTCGCAATCATAGTCCGATCAGCACGATAAGGTGTGAGCTTATGACAGAAAAGAAGCTTGCAATATTACATGATGATCAGATAGTTGTTAGCGGTGGAAATGGACCGAAACTTTTTTGACTAGTGCCTAAGATAACCCTCGAAGGAGAAATCGGTTTGGTCTTAATATTGTACATCGTATTATTTCTTAGAGACATGGATTTCGTCCGAATATGGACTACATCGGAGCACTCAGAAGGTGCCTCCCACACAAATTTTGTAAAGATTACCGTTTAAGGACTCGTCTCGATTTGTTTCATTTTTTTTTTGCATTTTTTGGGTCAAAGTCCATTCTTCTTGGGAAATTGGCCCAAAATTAAAAAAAAACATAGAGACGTTATAAGTATTGGGTTTACTTATTTTCTTTGTGTCCGATGCTTAAGGTATATCTCCGATGAAGCGAAAAAGCCCCGATTGGTCATTATAAAATACGGAAAATAATACCTTACGTTTCCAGTAATAACGGCGTATTTATGTATGTATTTATGTTCTATATCTCTGGTATTTTACCATGTTTCTAAACTTACGTATGTATGACCGGACGGCTAAAATATGTCGCAATCATATAAAATAAATTCCTTGGAAATTAGTGCCCAGGTGTAGTGGAGTAGGGTATCACATGGTCGGCCCTGTCCGACGAAAACCCTCTCTTACTTGTTTTCTTAAATTAATGTTATCAAGTCACTCCTATATTTTTTACCAATGTCCACATATTTTTCTTTCTTTTCAAACACATCATCACGCATTTCAAACTATTTTTCGGTTATGGATATAAACGAAGAAAAAACAACTTTGTTTTGTCCAGTCTCTTTCCATGTTCGAAACAAAATTTTTATTAAAGTGCTTTTACCCCAACAGCAACAAAGTACGTGTGTATGTGTCTGTGGGCTGTGGATAAATTTTGCAATGGAAAGGAGTAGCAAACAGGGGGTGGGGCTAGAGAAAAAATGCAATAAAAGCAAACAACGAGTGAAAAATGAGCAAACACCAGCCGAGCAATGGCAAGTGGATGAAGAAATATTTGCAGCGGATGACAGGCATACATGTCGGTATATCCAAATATAAACTAAGTTTGTCAAAACTTAAAAATCATGGTTTTGGACGTGTTTCAGCAAACTAAATGCATCAGCAATAACAACAAACAACAAAAACGTACTATAAACAACATAACACTGGACTATGTAGAAAATGTTGATGATGGTGGCGGTGGTAAATGGATGCTAAACATTGCACTGAGATTTATCTATGCTCTCTCTCTCTCTCTCCCTGCCCCCTTTCATTGTTACCCCAACTGCAGCAACTGATGATGAAAAGTGGTTGGTTATGTGGCGAAAAAAAGATGCAAAAATATGACACAACATTAGCATAAAGTCCCTCGTCACGTCAACCTCTTTCCGTTTTCATTTCACAGACGACTGAATGACTGGCGGACTGGATGATGTGATCTAAGCCAACATCTACTATCTGCTGCCCGAAATCACTTGGCTGTCATTATAAAACATTACCAGTGACATAGCCACTACTACTACCGGTGGTGCTCGGCTGCTGCACAACTATTACTGATGTCCACCACAACGAAACACCATACCGAAAACTGGAAAAAGTGTCAAAGTTTAGTAATACCCCGCCACAATGTCAAAAACTCTTTTACACTTCAGTGGCCTCCGGAGATGAGCGGATAACTTGACATAATTAAAAAATTGCGAATTTGGTTTTAACATTTTACAACACTTGAAACACGGACTGTGTTGTCATGTACCTGACACACTCAAGTGACACATTGGTGTAGTTTATTCATCCACGGGGATTGATTGAAGAAAATTGGACATTGTTAATAAAAGGGGAAAGGGGAACGAATGCTAAAAATATCTAAAAAAAAGTAAGAAAGAATCAGCCAGCTGAGCCGAAAGAGATATATCCTCAGCCTCGGACCTAAAGAAAAGAAGCAAACACATTACTTCTGACGTCTATAGGGTTTTCTTTGAGTTTTTGGGCCAGTTTCTCAAGAAGTATGGATTTGTCCCGGAAAAAAATTTTACCGTCTTAACTAGAGTTGACAATAATTTATAAAAACGATCCCAGACGAGTCCGTAAACTGCACTTTTTCCAAACTTTTTGTGGGATGTACCCGAAAGATTGGCCCGATGTAGCCAATATTCGTACATAATTTGAGGCTGTACGAAATAATACGATGTAAAAAGTTTGGAGCAAATCGGTTTCTCTCTCGTCGAGGGTTATCTTACGTACTACCCAGTTTAGTTGGTACCGGTAGGCTTTTTGGAGCCTTTGGCTCATTATTTCAGGAAGTATGGACATGCCCCAAAAAAAATTACTCCCTCGTAACAGGGTCAGCAAGAAGAACTTTTTTGGAAATATTCTCGAAATTAACCGAGGCGAGCTGTTAAACTGCACTTCTCCTAAATTTTGTGTGGGAGGTACTCGAAGATCTGGGCCGATATAGTCTATATACCTACCGGACACATGACTAGATGAAATAATACCATTTGGACTAATTAAAAACTTCCTGCTAGAGTTATCTTGCGGATTGGCAATTTTAGTTGGCGATGTCAGGGTTTCTTGGAGCTTCTAGGTCATTATCTCAAGAAGTATGGACTTATTCCAGAAAAAATTGTACCGTTGTAATAGGGACCGTGAAAACCACCTACTGCAAAAAATTTCAAATAGATCCGAGACGAATCCTCAAGCTGTACTTTTCCCAAATTTTGTGCGGCTAACCTGATACACGACTAAATGAAATAATACTTACTTACTTAGCTGGTCCATTACAGAACATTTGTTCCATAAGCCGAACAAAGAAAAGATCTACAACTCTCTCTGTTTAGTGATTCGCTTTCTGAAATACCGCGCCTTGTCATCTCTTTATCCACTTGCTTGCGCCATCTATTCTTTGACCTGCCAATTCTGCGTGCACCGCCATGCGGCCCGAATGTATACGCCTTTTTAGCGGGTTCATCATCGCTCATTCTTATGCAATCGTTGCATCTCGATACGTTTATTTAGACTGATGTAGTTGTATAGCAGATACGCTCGTGGTTCATACGAAGTCGATATTCACCGTCAACGCAGATTGGTACATAGATCTTTCGAAGAATTTTTCTCTCAAACACACCAAGCACTGCCTTGTCTTCTTGCGCAAGTACCCAGGCTTCGGAACCATACATCAGCACGGGTAGTATCAGTGTTTTGTAAAGCGTTGTTTTTGTTTGACGAGATGTGGATTTATTCCTAAACTGCTTACTCAGACCGAAGTAGCATTTGTTGGCCAACACTATTCTTCTTCGTATATCACAACTGATGTTGTTGGTTGTGTTTACGGCGGTGCCTAGGTAGACGAAGTCCTTTACTACCTCAAAATTATAGGAACCAACGTCAACAGTTGGCCCGATCTCTATGGACGCATTGCACGACGACACCATTAACTTTGTCTTCTCGCCGTTTACCACCAGACCCACTTTAGCAGATCCCCTTTCGACTTTTTCAAAGGTATCAGTTATTTCCTTTACCGATTGACCTATGATGTCAATGTCATCGGCTGTTTGTATATATTGTGCCACTTCTATTCACCTTCGCATCTCCTATAACCTTTTCCAGCAGAATATAGGAAAGATCACACTAGAGGCCATCACCTTGTCTGGAACCTCTTTTGGTACCAAACTCTTCGGGGAGGTTCTTTCCTAATTTAACTGACAATCGAGTATCAGTTCATGTCATTCTACAAAGCCGGATGAGCTTTGCAGGGATACCAAATTCAGACATGGCTTGAAATACCTTTATGCGTGGGGGACTGTCGAAGGCTGCTTTGTAATCAACAAAAAGGTGGTAAGTGTCGATCTGCATATCTTGGGTATTCTCCAGGATTTGCCGCAGGGTAAATATCTGGTCAATGGTGGTTTTGCCAGGTCTAAAGCCGCATTGGTATGGCCAATTACTTCATTGACCATAGGCTTTAGTTGTTCGCACATTATCCCTTACACCATCTTGTAGGCAATAGGGAGAAGACGAATGCCCCTATAGTTAGATTATACAGTCTTATCTCCTTTCTTGTGGACAGGACACAGGATGCTCAGGTTCCAATCGTCGGGAACTCGTTCTTCCTGCCAGATAGTGCTAACTAGCTGATGAATACACCTTATCAGCGTGTCGCCTGCGGTTTTGAACAGCTCGACTCGTAAGCCGACGGCTCCTGCTGCCTTATTAATCTTCAGCCGACTTATTGCTGTCTTTACCTCATCTTGGCTGGGCGGTATACATTCAATACCATCTTCTGGGATTGGACCTGTGGTATCTTCGTCGTCTTCGCTACTATCGGATACCAACAGTTTGCAGAAATGTTCTTTCCATATCCTGAGCAGACTATCTGTATCTGCTAGCAAATTACCTTTCGGGACTCTACAGGAGGATGCGCCTGTACCAAAGCCATCAGTTTGATGTTTCACTCTTTGGTAGAACTTTCGAACTTCATTCTTTCCATTTCTCTCTTTTTCCTGCGGAAAAGACGTTTCTCCTCTCTCCTTTTCTCCCGATACCTCTCTCGTGCGCTAATGATTGTAGAGTAGCCCTATATGCCGCAGTTTTCTCTTCGGTAGCAGCACGACACTCCTGGTCATACCATGGATTCCTTGCTGGAGGTCTTTGGTATGCAAGTACGGATTTTGCGGCTATTTGAATGGAGGGGGCAATATTTTGTCATTGTGCTGATATGTCATCGGGACGAGGTGTGCTTTCATTAAGCAATTGGGCTCATTGAGTGGAATATGCTGTGGCTATCTGTTGTGTTTGCAGCTTACCGATGTCGAACTTCCGAGTTGTATCTGTTCGTGCTTTATTTGCAACGTTTAGACGGGTACGTACCTTTGCTGCAACAAGGTAGTGGTCCTCATATATGTTTTCTCCTCGGAACGATCGTACATCCAACACGCTCGATGAATGTCTTCCATCTATCACATCATGATCAATTTGATTACTTGTTCTTTGATCTGGAGAGAGCCAGGTGCCCTTATGAACTGTACTGCTAACTACCATGTTTTTTTGCAGATGCAAAGTCTATCAGCCTCATTCCATTGTTAGATATTTCACTGTGGAGACTGAATTTCCCGACTGTTGGGCCAAAGATATTCTCCTTTCCAATTTTGGCATTAAAATCGCCTAGAATAATTTTAATGTCATGGACAGGGCAACGGTCATAAGTTTCTTCTAAGCGCTCGTAAAATATATCTTTGGTCTGTTCGTCCTTGTCTTCAGTGGGAGCATGAGCGCAAATAAAGCTGATGTTGAAGAATTTAGCTTTTAATCGAATTGCAGCTAGTCTTTCATTCACTGGAGACCAGATGTTTTAACCTCCGACCAACTACAAATCCGCAACCAAACTCATGCTTTGTGTCATGGAAGCTATAATGCAGTGCGTCACCTTTAGGTGATTTGGATCAATCAAAAACTCCCTACTAGAGTTACCTTGCGGATTGGCCATTTTAGTTGGTGCTGTCAGGGTTTCTTGAAGCTTTTATGTCATTATCTCAGGAAGTATGGACTTGACCCCGAAAAAATTTTACCATCGTAAAGGGGCAGCAACGACAACCTTCTGAAAGAAATTTCAAAACGATTCGATAGGAGCTCTTAGATTTTACTTTATCCAAATTTTGTGTGAACCGAAAAAGTGGACCGATATAATCCATATTCGAAGCGGATTTTTATCTGGAAGGAATATTACCATATGCAAGGTTTTGACCAATTCGTGAGTAATCTTGCGCACCATTTCAGCGAAATTTTTTTAACTTTTGTGAGGGAGGTACCGGACGGAGTGGACCGATATGGCCAATCTTCGAACTTAACCCACTTAGCGCCGAGAATTTTTTTGCAAGAAAACTTAAAATTGTTAATGAAAATTATATTCTTGATACTTTTTAAGCATTTTTTAATAAATAATTTTTTTCTCGAAAACGTATAGTTTTCCTACAATCGGGCCTTCTTTTAAAAGTGGCAAAAACTTCGGAGGCTGATATAGGTGTATCCTTATATGCCAATCCCTTGATTTTTGATGGAGAAAATACTCTTACTACATTCTAAACAAATCCCTGACTTTATATGATTCTAACAATTATGATTAAATTTTTATCGCATATTTAAAACGTTCATCAAAATTTTATGAATAGCTTGCATTTTAGGTAATGCATAGGTCAAATGAAGCTTTATAAGCATGAAATGACAGATAAAATATAATACTCTAAAAAAATGCAAAAAACCCCACAAAAATATTGGAAAAAACAGAGTTTTACGAAAATTTTTGCAACCATTTTTGTGGCGTTTAAACGACCAGTGGCTTTATCTGGGTTAAACTAAGTTTGTACAAAATATTACCAATGCCAAATTTTGGACGTTAGTACCATGTGGGGAGTATTGTTCTGACCTGTCCTGAAAACGTGATTTGTTTTTGTTGTTGTTGTTTGTCTATGTGTATGTCTTTATTTTATTGATTCGGCACTGCCACCAACTCCAAGCTCAGTAAGGACGCCACCTGGATAGGATTGGTCCATAGTGGGAGTAGAGTGGAGGTGAGTTGGTTTGGCTGGGCAGTTCAAAAGGTACAGCGTATCATGCGGACTGGCGTTTCATGATGGGCGTGGTGCCATCAACCTTGGAGCATACGTCGTGGTGTTTTATGTGGGTACCTACCATACGGCCTACCCCACAGTGCTCTTAACACCGGGTGAATACAATGCGTCTACCAACGCCCCCGCACGGAAAGTAAGAGTACCAATTCACTCACACGTATTTGGACGTGATCGCCACCTTGGTTAGGAGCGGAGCCTATCTAAACTCCTGCCTTTCTATGGGTCAGGCACCCGGTTGCCATGCAACTCCACATTCGAACCGAAACTCTTCCCGCGATTTGGGTCTAAACCACAGCCACCGCGATGCTCCCACAAGGGGGCCAACACCAACTGCCAGGCCAGATCCGGGGATCTGGGGGCACCTGGCAACCGCGGTACCAGAATAAAGCCTCCGGTCAGGCTTCGTGGCCAATGACCACTACCAGTTGGACTCCAAACAGTCCCGGACTGGTGACCTCCTCCAAATAAGCCAGCGGAATTAACAAACAACACAGGACCACAAACAATTAACATGCTGCCCACATGGGCCCATAGGGACCGCGGCAACGGACAACACAACACAAACAATAGACGAAGCCACCCTCACGGATGACCGGCACGACATCCACACCAGGAACCAACGCCGCACCGCTCAACTTCTCCAAACCTCCTCCTCCTCCAACACCAACACGCCCAACTGTAGAGATGACTATGTGGAGGAGTTACCTCCACTAAGTCTAGTCCTTCTCCTATTAAACACTTCACGTGCATACCTACTTAAACAACTAAAGGTCCGACTGTCTCCAAGTGCCCTACTAAAATCCCACCCGCCCCTCCATACGTTATACCCATATTGGCTAAAACTCTAATGTCATCATAGTAAGGACATTCCGTCAGTATATGCCTCCAGTCCTCAGTCATCCCACACCCACATAAATCTGTCCTGGACGGGTCTCTTGCATATAAAAATGCATTTAGAGTGCCATGCCCCGTCAGTAAGAATCCCAGACTCATGCTAAAGCTGAAGTCTGGGCGGTCCAGTACGAACGTTGCGTCACGAATAAATTCGTACGTCACCCGCCCTTTGTCGCTGTCCGTCCACCTAGTCCGCCACCTAACAACCTTGGAGCAGTTAGAATTAAGGCGACTACACCAACCAGATCTCAGATGCGCCAAAACAACTCTCGCTTGTCTAGGCAGCTGTTGTTCATTCGCAGCCGAGGACAGTATTTATACGGTAGGCTGTTATAGCCTCGGCGTAAGTATGAATATCTCTTATGCCTGTCTGATAAGTTGGTTGAATTAGAGGTTCTCTTTTGTATCTTTGGACCTACGTAGCATATGATGGGTTGGCAGCCACTGGCCTAAATACTTTTGATTTTGGGTTGATCCAGTAGGAAAGAACCCGTAGGATTGTTCTCTATTGATCATGAAGAAATATCCTGACATGCCTGAGCGGGCGTACCTTCCTGGTTTTGCCTATAGCATCCAAGCAAATATTGCATCGACAATATCCTGTTGTGCCGACGTACCTGTTCGATTTTAGACTCCTCATATTGCTGTTCTGAGGGGCTGTACTGTGGCAGGTTTGCAAGTTTTTCCATTGCGTATCACTTACGTTGGCAAACCACACTGGCGCCGCCTCATAGCTTACCATAGACTGACCTATGGGGTTGTATGTGGTTAACAAGGTTGATTATCTGCTCCACAACTGTTGCCTGTTGAGGACTATGTTCCTGCTTCTCATCCTATAGCAGAGAGCTATGGCATGCACGGACGACTTATACATAAATGCTATCGAATGTGACTTCCAGAACTTTGGGTAGCTGGCATATTGACCCATCGAACTGTACATTTAGCGGGAACTTCATTTCCGCCGTTCGTGTGGTGAACAGTGGGGCTGTTGACTTAGTGGCGTATATTTTCATATTCCACACTCGGAAGAACTCAACAAAATCAATGAGATAGGCGTTTAGTCTAACACAAATGTTATCAACGATGGGTCCTGACGCCATGAGCCCGCAAACATTCGCGTACGTAATTAAATTAATGCCGTCGGGAGGGTGTAGAATTACAGAAAGGTGATATCATACCTCTTTGGGAAACTCCCTGATTCACTCTACGACCTTTGGACTCCTTGACTGGCGACCACACATATAGTTGGTGTGGAGGGTAGTATTATCGACCTCCACGAACAGCTTAGCATGACTGACCGTATCAAAACTTTCGGCAGATCCAATGTTACCATCAGTGTTCTATGGCACGGTCTGTTCTTGTAGAAACACTGGCTAATATGTGTAGAATTGGCATGCAGTGCTGTTGAGGTACTACACTGCTTTCGGCACAAGTGTGGATAACATGCTATGATACTGGGGAGGAGTAACGCTTCAAGTATCTTTGCTACTGATGACAGAAGTAAGATAGTCCTGTATGATTCACCTTTGCTGGCATCCTTGGCAGTTTTCAGCAATGAGACCACCCAACCCATTTTCTAGGTTTCGGAAACTATCAGAGTGGCTAACGATCGATTGAAGACCTTGCTCAAATGCTCGACCCCTGGGTCCTCTCAGGGAAGCAGGTTCTTTCGTACTGGATTAACCTGAAACCATAGTGTTTTGGCCAGCGACTGCCAACCCAGCATCAAACCTATGCTTCTACGTAGGTTTCTACAACAACAACAACAACAACAACCAATTTTAGCATCCCTATTGAAATTGCATCTCGGATAACATATGCAATATCAGGCATGGTGGTGGTTCTTTTCCAGCTGGAAGGTATGGCAAACGATGTAAAACACTTCTCTTCATCCGATCGCTATTGGTTTGCTCGATAAATTTCCGATGAAATCTGTCATAACCACCTCGTTAAACATGTCAGATGTCCAATCATCCTTTCTACCAGGGCTCGATAACGTCTTTAAACTTTTCCACAATTTACTACTACCGTTTCCAATGTTGCAGCATTTCACATGCTACAGCCACCTTTTCCGCTTTTGTTCACCAACTAACCTATTGACTTCCATTGTCAATTCTCTGACTCTGGGGTCGTTAGGGTTCGTACGGAGAAGCTCATCACGCTCATTCGCGAATCCTGTCGCCTCTGCTGGGGTCGGGTGGACTCTTGATGGAGAATAGGAGAGAGATGGTCGGACCCAAGAGATATGACGAATTTCCAGGTCACGTCATTCATAAGACAAGCTAATACGATGGATATATCATGCGAACTATGCCAGTCTCCTATATCCCTGGTCATTAGGGTTGAATGTCATAACTCATGATGCGTATAGAAATCTCCTAGGACCAGCCGGTTATCACTTTCCAACAGTCGCCTGATGTTAGGCGACTAACGCGGGACTCAGCTATTAATCGGCGCGATATACACATTTAGCAGTTCTATCTCGGCAATTCCAAACTTTACCGTTACCCCATACACTTCAATTATGGGTAACTAGAGTCGAGCTCACGGGAAAAAGGTCTGTAGGTATGGTGCAATAGGATTGCAAGTCCACCACCCCCCCTTCTAGTACAATCTAAGCGAAGAACGTTGTATCCATCACAACTCCGGAGTTTGTATGTGTTGTTCTTGCCACAAAACAATCGCAGTTTAACTACAGGAATGTCGCATTGTCAGGAACTGGAACAGCAATACGTGGTATTACAGACTGCGGCTGGTACTGCTGTTGGGGAGATTAAGGTGGCGCAACACGAAGCAACATAATCGTTATCACTATGCGCCCTCAGGATGGTCAGGCCTGAATAATGATAATTGTTCCACAAACATCCCATAAGGGACAAGGGAGACTTCTCTCATATCAATGAGTGCACCCCGATTCATATTAGCTCAATGATATGGGACCCATAGTTTATCGCCGAGTCCGAACGGCGTGTCTAGGACACCACTTTTGTAGAGAAGTTTTACATGGCTGAAATACTCAGGAAATGTCGCCAACATTACTGAGGGGTATTTTGACGCCGTTGAAAAGTGGTTTGATGTTGCCTGGGCGGGGAATCGAACCCACGACCTTATGTGTGCAAGGCGGGTGTGCATACCATTGCACCACGGTGGCACCCTGTCAGGCCTGAATAATTCCTGAAATTTACCTATTTACGGCACCCGTTGCATTTCACCGACACCGACCTATGGTGGATGAGACGGTGACAAACGGAGCAAAAGTATGGTACGGGGTTAAACTCTATCCCGGCACGGACCAAAAGAACCCAGAGCAGACATTCCGGGACATACCGCTCCTAAAATAAAAACAAAGACTGGGGTGACGGCCCCTGGTCGAGATGGTGTTTCATCGGTTCAATCCGATACTTAGAACCGGCCGTCGCGGGATTGAATGGGTTAGTAGGATGATTTGCAAGTAGTTGGGGCTACCAAAAAGTACTATATTATCCGGTTATTTGGTAATGGGAGTTTTTGTTAAAGTTATTTAATATTTTGCGGGATATGGGCTCTGAAATATATTGCGTTTTACTTAATAATTATTATTTCCTGCTAAAAATATAATATCTATGCTCTTGTATTATAGATATTTATATTGTAAGGGATCTCCTAAAGATCTTTAAAATACAAGTCAAACAAATCGTTTATGTATGAAGCAAAAAAATATGTATATGCAAAACTTCCGTAAGCTTGTCGCTATCATTGTTCCTTCTTAAAAACTCCATACAATGTTACTGGCAAACTCCGTATCGCTTATAAATATTATATTATTCAGATATATTAAAAAATAACTTCATATGTTATGTAAAACTTTTTATTGGAAACATTGTAAAACTAACAAACACAAATTCCTGAGGAAAATCTTCTTTTTGCTTCAAACAAGTAGCATTTTATCTCATATGACTTAAAAGTTTATTTCTTTTTGCCATTCCTCGGAAACAACTGAACTTAACGAAGTTGCCCAACAAGGAAACGAAGACAAGACAACAACTCTTAACAAATTCACAACTTAACTTCTGGGAAAATACTTAACATGCACAAAAATACACGCACCTGAAGGAAATAAAGTGCTCAACTTCCGGCAACAATTTGAATATAACCAACGCCAGCTGCAGGGAAACCCACTTGTATTTTTCGGCATAATGTAAGTAAAGACAAGATTACAATAATTTATCAAGTTATAGTTATTAATATTATTATTGTATTATACATGATGGGATGTTTGGCTTGAAACCAATACAGTAATAAAGAGGAGGGTAGTTAAAGTATTATACCAAATTGGTTGTCAAACTTTGTGGGCCGACAACAAAACACTAAATGTTCTTAGACACCAGTATGTATTAGGCAAATATTTGCTCCAGCGACCGGCAGTGTGTGCTTACTGAGAGCAAGTGAGCATAAATTTCAATGCATTGTTTACGCTCACATGTTCTAAGTAAGCGACCAAATATTTGCCTAATGTGGCCTTACCTTAAGCTTAGTCGAATTTCTGGTAAACAAATATCCAGCCAACTTTTTAATCTAGTACATACCCTTAGTCGACATATTCCTTCCATTCAAAGAGTATCCTATCCATGTGTATCCACCTTCTTAGTAAACAGCTTCTTAGAAAACTTTTAAATTTTATTCATAATGTCTGTCTTCCATTCAGATTTTAAGGTCATAACTGTTGGCAACTTTAATGGATATAATTTACAGGTTAACACCACCAGTCTGTGTTTGTTCAGAGCTCGGAGTGAGAACAATATGTTTCTATAAAAATGGAAGTATATGTATGTGTGGTGCCTGTCTACACGTGTACAGATAATAATGGTTAAAAAGTAAAACAAGTTAATACATTGTGTAGACATGTGTAAAACATTACATTCCTTAGGCCAGGGAAGTAGGTACAAGTGATGTGACAACCAATGATGTCAAAGACACAAAAACAAAAAAAAAAAACATTGTTCCACAACATCCCATACGGGACAAGGGAGACTTCTCTCATATCAATGAGTGCACCCCGATTCATATTTAGCTCAATGATATGGGACCTATTGTTTATCGCCGAGTCCGAACGGCGTGTCTTAAGACACCACTTATGGAGAAGTTTTTCAAGGCTGAAATACTCAGGAAATGTCGCCAACATTACTGAGGGGTATTTTGCCGTTGAAAAATGTTTTGATGTTGCTTGGACGGGGAATCGATCCCACGACCTTTAGTGTGCAAGGCGGGTGTGCATACCATTGCACCACGGTGGCACCCTGTCAAAGTATGTCACTAAAATCTTTAAAAAAATCCAAATAAACTAAGCTCAAAGGTGGCCACCAAAAATCTTTAAAAAATCCAGATTAATTAAGGTCAAAGGAGGCCACTAGAAAGCTTTAAAAAACACATTAAATAAGGTCAAAAGAGGTCACTAAGAATCGTTAAAAAATCCACGCTAATTAAAGTCAAAGGAGCCCACTTAAAATCTTTAAAAAATTCACATTAACTGAGGTCAAAGGAGTCCACTAAAAAGCTTTAAAAATTTACTTAAATAAAAATCAAAAGAGGCCACTAAAAATCTTAAAAAATTCACATTAATTGAGGTGACGTAGGGGATGGAATATACCAAGGAACGGTCCTGACCGGCTTTAACATGGCAAAGCCCAGGATTTATCTTGGTCCCTCTTTCATCTCAAGTGGACACTGACCTCCCCGTGGTGTCACCTGGGGAACTGCCTTTAACACCCGTTAAAGGTAGTGAGCTAACATGTGCCGCGCGTTCACCCATTACAACTTAAAAACTTGGGTTTGGGCGTCAGGTTAGTAACCCTCCCCTTGAAAAAAACAGCCTACTATGAAAAAACGAAAGAAAAGAAAAACAAACCCCTCTAAAGTTTACGAACCCCGCAAACGTTTTAAGGACCATGATCTGCGAATCTGCACCTGGAATGTTCGCACTTTTTATAGAGATGGCAGATGTACTTGCAAACTACAAGGCCGACATTACTGCCATGCAGGAAATACGATGGAACGGTAAAGGCGTCACAACAACACCTAAAGGTGACGCACTGTATTATAGCTGCCATGACGTAAAGCATCAGTTTGGTTGGTTGTAGTTAGTCGAAGACTAAAACATCTGGTCTCCAGCTTCACCCCAGTGAATAAAAGACTCGCTGCAATTCGATTAAAAGCAAAATTCTTCAACATCAGCTTTATTTGCGCATATGCTTCCACTGAAGACAAGGACGAACAGACCAAAGATACAATTTACGAGCGATTAGAAGAAACTTATGACCGTTATTAGGCGATTTTAATGCCAAAATTGGAAAGGAGAATATCTTTGGCCCAACAGTCGGGAAATTCAGTCTCCACAGTGAAACATCTGACAATGGTATGATGCTGATAGACTTTGCAGCTGCAAGAAACATGGTAGTTAGTAGTACCAGATTTAAGCATATCTATATTCATAAGGGCACCTGGCTGTCGCCAGATCAAAGAACAAGAAATCAAATTGATCACGTTGTGATAGATGGAAGACATGCATCAAGCGTGTTGGATGTACGATCGTTCCGAGGTGCAAACATAGACTCGGACCACTACCTTGTTGCAGCAAAGGTACGTACCCGTCTAAACGTTGCAAATAAAGCACGAACAGACACAACGCGGAAGTTGGACATCGGTAAGCTGCAATCACAACAGATAGCCACAGCATATTCCACTCAACTGGCCCAACTGCTTAATCAAAGCATTCCTCGTCCCGATAACATATCAGCACAATGGCAAAATATTGCCCACTCCATGCAAACAGCCGCAAAATCAGTACTTGGATACCAGAGACCTCCACCAAGGAATCCATGGTATGACCAGGAGTGTCGTGCGGCTACCGAAGAAAAAATGCGGCATATAGGGCTACCTTACAATCAGTAGCAACGTGTAGAGCACGAGAATGGTATCGGGAGAAAAGGAAAGAGGAGAAACGTCTTTTCCGCAGGAAAAAGAGAGAGATGGAAAAGCGGGAGTGTGAACAAATCGAGATGTACAGGAATTCTGTCTCCTGTACATCTCGAAGTCCGAAAATTCTACCAAAGTGTGAAACATCAAACTGATGGCTTTGGTACAGGCACATCCTCCTGTAGAGACCAGCAAGGTAATCTGGTAACTGATACAGATAGTGTGCTAAGGATATGGAAAGATCATTTTTCAATCCCAGAAGATGGTATTGAATGTATACCACCCGGCCAGGATGAGGTAAAGACGCGGCTGAAGAATAATAAGGCAGCAGGAGCTGATGGCCTACCAGCCGAGCTGTTTAAAACCGGAGGCGACACGCTGATAAGGTGTATGTATCAGCTAGTTAGCTCCATCTGGCAGGAAGAAAGCGTACCCGACGATTGGAACCTGAGCATCCTGTATCCCGTACATAAGAAAGGAGATAAGACTTTATGCTCCAACTATAGGGGCATAAGTCTTCTCCCTTTCGCCTACAAGATAGTGTCAGGGATATTGTGCGAACGACTAAAGCCAATGGTCAACGAAATAATTGGACCATACCAATGCTGCTTTAGACCTGGCAAGTCCACCATTTACCCTTCGGCAAATCCTGGAGAAGACCCAAAATATGCAGATCGATACCTACTACCTTTTTGTCGATTATAAAGCAGCCTTTGACAGCCCGCTACGTTCAAAGGTATTCCAAGCAATGTCTGAATTTGGTATCCCCGCAAAGATCATTCGGCTTTGTAAAATGACTCTAACTGACACAAGAATTTCAGTTAAAATAGGAAAGAACCTCTCCGAAGAGTTTTGTACCAAAAGAGGTTTCAGGCAAGGAGACAGCCTTTCGTGTGATTTTTTCAACATCCTGCTAGAAAAGGTTATACGAGAGGCAAACGTCAAAAGAAGTGGCACAATCTACACCAATAGCCACATGTTACTTGCTTATGCTGATGATATAGACATCATGGGACGATCAGTAAAAGAAGTTACCGATACTTTTATGAAGGTCGAAGGAGAATCTGCTAAAGTGGGTCTGGGGGTAAACGGCGAAAAGACCAAGCTGATGGTGTCGACGCGCAATGCGTCCATTGAGATCGGACCAACTGTTGAAATTGGTTCCTATAATTTTGAGGTAGTAAAAGACTTTGTATACCTCGGCACCGCCGTAAACACAACAAGCGACATTATCTGTGAAATAAAAAGAAGAATTGTATTGGCCAACAGATGCTTCTTTGTACTTCAAAAACAAAGCCACAACTCGTCAAACAAAAATAACGCTTTACAAAACACTGATACTACCCGTGTTGATGTATGGTTCCGAAGCCTGGGTACTTGCGCAAGCAGATAAGGCAGTGCTTGGCGTGTTTGAGAGACAAATTCTTCGAAAGATCTACGGACCGATCTGCGTTGACGGTGAATATCGACGTCGTATGAACCACGAGCTGTATCTGCTATACAACGACATCAATATAGTTAAACGTATCGAGGTGCAGCGATTGCGTTGACTGGGCTATATTATAAGAATGAGCGATGATGAACCCGCTAAAAAGGCGTATAAATTCGAGCCACATGGCGGTGTACGCAGAATTGGCAGGCCAAAGAATAGATGGCGCAAACAAGTGGATGAAGAGATGACAAGGCGCGGTATTCCAAAAAGCGAAGCACATTAATTAATTATGAAAGAAGGAGCCCACAAGAAATCTATAAAAATCCACAAAAATTAAGTTCAAAAAAGGCCACTAAAAATCTTTAAAAACTCGACATTAATTAAGGTCAAAAGAGGCCAATAAAAATCTTAAAAAAGCCACATTAATTAAGGTCAAAAGAGGCCAATAAAAATCTTAAAAAACCACATTAATTAAGGTCAAACGAGGCCACTAATCTTAAAAAATCCTCCTCTTAAAAAAATCTTAAAATATCCACATTAATGAACATAAAAGGAGGCCACTATAAATCTTTAAAAACCCCACATGAATTACGGTCAAAGAAGACCACTAAAATTAAAAAAATTCAAACTAATTAAGGTCAAAAGAGACCACTAAAAAATCTTCTAAAAATCCACATTAAATAAGGCCACACAAAATCTTTAAAAAATCCACATTAATTAAGGTCAAAGGAGACCTCTAAACAATTTTAAAAAATCAACATTAATTAATGTCAAAGGAGGCCACTATAAATCTTTAAAAACCCCACATGAATTACGGAATCAACAGTAATTAAGGTCATAAGAGGCCACTAAAAATCTTAAAAATCCACATTAATTAAAATAAAAGGAGACCTCTAAAAATCTTTAAAAGACCACACTAAACAAGGTCAAAGGGGGCCACTATAAATCTTTAAAAAACCCACATGAATTACGGTCAAAGGAGACCACTACAAATTTAAAAAAAATCCACACTAATTAAGATCAAAAGATCCCACTAAAAATCTTCTAAAAAATCCACATTATTTAAGGCCACTCAAATTCTTTAAAAAGTCCACATAAAATTCGCTCAAAGGAGACCTCTAAAAATCTTTAAAAAATCCACATGAATTACGGTCAAAGGAGTCCACTAAAAATCTTTAACAAATCGACACTCATTAAGGTCAAAAGAGGCCACTAAAAATATGTCAAAAAATTCACATTGATTAAGGCCACTCAAAATCTTTGGAAAATCCACATTAATTAAGCCGAAAGGAGACCACTAAAAATCTTTAAAAATCCAAATTAATTAAGGCCAAACGATGCCACTAAAAATCTTTGAAAAAATCCACATTAATTAAAATCAAATGAGTCGACTAAAAGCCTTTAAAAAATCAAGAATAATTAGGATCAAAGGAGGCCACTAAAAATCTTTCATGCCCACGGCGCACAGAGGACGAAATCATTGATCTAGCGGCGCGAAAGTCAAAAAATCAAAGTATAAAATTGCGAAATGTTTTCCATTATATCGATTACAGACACGCTGCTGACTAAGATTTTGTTTTTACTTTTTTGTTGTTGTAAATATTCACTCAGTTATTCAATGTCAAGTGCAAGAAATTTTGACGGATCAGATTTTAATAAAATTGTTGCTAAAAACCTGATTTCATATTTGTTTAATTGTTAAATAAATTCGTAATAAAACTAAACAAAGTTTATTTTTTATTGATAGGGGAGGGTTTAAGTTAAATTAAAATAAAATGTTTGGGGCCTGAAGTTACATAGTTATAAAGCAATAAATTTTCAAAAATTATTCTTTTTTGTATGTTTTTAGTGCAATATACTTTTGTTGGATGGAGCGTAACTACAAAGGTCCACCGAGGTTCGGTCCAGTTATTTTTTTAATAATTGAATTGGACTCCCTAGATTCCGAATAACCAAAATTTAGCTGCAAATAGCTGCAAATCTTGCTGATAAATGGTCTTGAAAAATAGCTTAAATCCTCAAAATACCCAAAATCTGTCGGTACGGTTATATGGGGGCTATATCAAAATGTAGACCTATGTTCGCAATTTTTGGTGGAGAATTTTTGTGTCCACTGGGAACCCCAAATACCAAATTACACCTAATTTGGTCGGAAAATGTAGCTTTAAATCACCAAACTACTCAAAGTCGGGAGGTACCTTAAAAGGGGCCTATACCCAAACGTGAAAAAAAAAGTCCACAATTTTTGGTGGAAAGGTTTAGTGATCACTAGGAACCCTAAGTACCAAATTACAACTAACTTGGATGGAAAAGGTGGCTTAAATCCTCAAAATATCGAATATCAGGAGTTACCGTTATATGGGGGCTATACCAAAATATTTGCCTATGTTGTTCATATTTAGTCCATAATTACCCACAGACACAGATTGAGTTTGTGCAAAATTTCAGAAAGATATCTTCATTCGTTTCCAAGTTATTAATTTCGCGCCGCTAGATCAGTGGTTTCGACCACTGTGCGGCGGCCGGTTCTATGCACCGGATTGACTCGGAGGAATCTTCGACCAGGGGCCGTCACCTCAACAATTATGTGTTTGTGTTCGTGTATTTTTTTCACCATGGGAGCGGCAATTTATCCTGGAATGCCTGCTCCGAGCTCTTCTTGTCCGTACCGGGATAGAGATGGACCCCTGCCCAGTATGGGTCAACAATGGTGAGATGTAATGGATGTATGGAATGGGTGGATTTTCGTCGGTGCTCTGGTCTTAGTAGCAACCGGGATTACAGCGGTAGGTATGTTGCTACTTGCTGCGTCAGCGCATCGCCCAGTGCGTATTCAACGTCGTCGTCTGATTCTTCGTCGTCGTCGGAATACGAGACGCCCCCGCAGTCTCCCCAACAACAACAAATGCAGCACCTAACACCACAAATTGTTGTTCAACGACCCGGAAATGCATCTTTCCTGCAATTCAATTGCAACGGTCTCCGCAATAAGGTCAGCGAAATTGTAGATTTTATGAGTCGGAAAAACATCATGGTCGCCGCCATCCAAGAAACAAAGCTCACCGCCACCTGTAGCTTGCGTTGTGATGGTTACAACGTTTTGCGGAAGGATCGCACAAGAAGCGGAGGAGGAGGACTTGCCTTCCTGATACACCAGCCTGTCCAGTACAGACCTATCTCGCTTGAGCTTGGCTCTTGTGACCCATGCATGGAATGTATGGGTGTAGCAGTAAAGTATGGTACAGCCGTGGTAGAGCTGCTTAATGTGTGCATACCGCCTATGAATAGCTGTGCCCGGCATTATATGCCCGATATTAGTTCGCTTTTAGAGGGCAATAACCTTCTGGTGCTAGGGGACTTCAATGCTCATCACGAGCTTTGGCAATCCGTCCTAGGTAATGACCAGAGGGGTACAGCGCTGGCTGAGCAAATTGATAGCTCCACGTTTTGCACGGTGAATGAAGACGCTCCTACGAGGATTAGAGGAGACTGCCACAGCTCGCCAGATATCATCATTGTGTCACCAGGTCTAATAAATGACGTATCCTGGCAATTCGTCATTTCCCTTAGCTCAGACTACCTCCCTATCATCATCTCGGTAAACAGGCCGCTTCAGAGAATTGACCACTCCCTCAGATCTTCGGGTAGCTGAGAAAACTTTCCGGGACATCATCACTGCAGCAGCCTCTCGATACATACCTGCTGGTCGAATACCCGAAATAAGACCAAATTTCCCAGCAGAGGCTACGGGACTAGCAAATGAGCGTGATGGGCTTCGTCGTACGAACCCTGAAGACCCAAGAGTTAAAGAGCTTACTCTTGAAGTCAACAGGTTAGTAGGCGAAAATAAGCGGAAAAAGTGGCTAGACCACCTGAAGCAATGCAACATTGGTGCAGGATTAAGTAAATTGTGGGCAACGGTTAAATCACTCTCGAATCCTGAAAAGAAGGATGACAGAACAGCAGTTACTTTCAACGGCGTGACAGTAACTGACCCAAAGAGGTGCGCGTGTTATTTTAACCGGCAGTTCATAGAGCACCTCGAGAGTGTGCTACGCCGTATAAGAAGAGCCCTTCCAGCCGCGGAGGTATCACTACAATTTACGATGAGCAATGTTGCAGATGCCATCCGAAACGCGAAATCATCCAAAGCGTTGGGCCCACACCGAATATCGATGGTAATGCTTAAGCAACTGGATGAACCTGGAGTTGAGTATTTCACAAGTGTCCTCAACCTATCGTTAGCCACCCATACCAGAAGCCTGGAAAGTTGGCAGGGTGGTCCCGGCAAGGACGCCAGCAGAGGTGAATCGTACAGGCCGATTTCGCTCCTGTCGCCAGTAGCAAAGATCCTAGTGACACTACTCCTCCCCACGATGAGAAGGTGTTTTCCAGTTGCCCAACATCAACATGGATTTTGGAAAATCCATAGTACTACAACAGCATTAGATGCCATATCCACACATATCAGTAGAAAACTGAACCAGAAAAGGCCGTGCGACCGAACAGCCATGGTGGCTCTTGACCTATAAAAGGCTTTCGATACCATCAACCATGCCAAGCTGTTCGAGGATATAGAGAAGACTAATCTCCAGCCATGTTTGAAACGTTGGGTAACCAACTATATGTGCGGACGCCAGTCGTTTGTGGAATTCAGAAACAAGAAGTCCAAAACCCGTATAGTGAAACAGGGAGTTATCCAAGGAGGGGTGATATCTCTGCAACTGTTTAACATCTACCTTTCTGAAATTCCACACCCCCCAGGCGGTATAGAGATCGTGATGTATGCGGATGATTGTACGATCTTGGCGTCGGGTCCTATCATCGATGATATATATGATAGGTTAAATGTCTACATAGCTGACCTAGTGCAGTTCTTCCATCTGAGGAATATGAAAATATCCGCCGCTAAATCCACTGCAACACTATTCACCACATGGACGGCTGAAATGAGGCTCCCACTGAACATATTGGTCGATGGTGCACTGATTCCGACCACTAACTACCCCAAAATACTGCGTGTAACGTTCAATAGCATGTTTAAGTCGTCCGCGCATGTCACAGCTATTTGCGATAAGATCAGAAGTAGGAACAAGGTGCTCAAGTCGCACTTGGGGAGCTGACAAAGAAACCTTGTTGACAACCTACAATGCAATAGGTCGGTCTGTGGTAAGCTATGCGTCGCCAGCGTTGTCTGCAAAGGTTAGCACTATGCAGTGGAAGAAGATTCAAACCTGCCAGAATGCTGCCCTGAGGACTGCAACAGGGTGCCTCCTCATTACACCAGTGGACCATCTTCATGAAGAGACGAAGATTTTACCTGTGCATCAACACAATAAAATGTTTTCGGTGCAGTACCTGCTTGATTGTTTTCGCAGTGAGCATCCCTGTCACGATTTATTGGAGAGGCTTCCTCCACCCAGGCACGTCAGGAGAGATCTTCATGATCTAGAGAGAGAGAGAGAGGTCCAAAGGTATAAAAGAGAACATCTAGACCAACGTGCTTATCAGACAGGCTTGGATAGCATTCACACTGACGTGGTTGCGCAGGCAGTACAGAGATACAGTGTGAATGCCGTACTTGGAGACCACCCCCATCCATCGCAGCAGAATAACGCCAGCTGCCAAGACAAAGACGTGTGGTTTTAGCCCAGTTAAGATTCGGACGATGCGTCCGCCTCCATTCTTATTGGGCCCGAATTGTTGCCACTATACCCAACAGCATGTGGATTGGTACCACACGATACACTGCATTTGTTTAGCTGTACAGCTAACCCCGCTCACCTGTCTCCTGATTCCTTATGGACGCAACCAGTCCAGGTTGCAGAATTCTTGAATCTGGATACAGAGCAACCTGATAACTGAAGTAATACACGAACGAACACATTTGCGTTGCTACAACAACAACTAAAAATCTTCAAAAAATCCACTTTAATTAAGGTCAAAGGAGGCCACTAAAAATCTTTAAAAACTCGACATTATTTAAGGTAAAGGGAGGCAACTAAAAATCATTCAAAAAATCCACATTACTTAAAGTCAAAGGAGGTCAATAAAAATCTTTAAAAAATCCACTTTTATGAACTGTAGTGTATATCTTATCCAATGACCCAACAACTCCCAAAGTTGCAACATAGGTGTAAAACTTTTATGAGCATGTTCATTTCTTCTCTTCTCTGCTTTCATGTAAAACAAAAACCTTGGACACTTTCCTTGTTGTACTTTAAAGTTTCATGTTTTGTCCTGGGGATGTGTCAAAGGACATTAATTTTAACAGCAGTGTCAGAACAGAAGGAATTTGAAATAGCCGCAACGTTGTGGTCGAAACCTGATTTTTTATTCTTTGTTATTTTTTTCATTGACACCAGGCGTGATGTCAATGCTGGACGCACACACAAACACACTCTCAGGGAGCAATGAAATTACTTTGTAGACATCTTTTGTATTTCTTGGTTGCTTTTATTATTTTCCTTAGTGTAGGACAGAAGCAAGGTTGGGAGCAATGTCTTATTGAATTTATCACAGCATCTCAGAGAGAAAGAAGGTCTTTGACACATTATTTATTAGAGAACATTTCAAACCAAACAAAACCACGAATTTAAACGAGAATTCTATTAAATGTCTATTGCTAACATGGGACCTTCGTCCAGCATTGACAAGGATATTGTTAAGGATTCCATTGCTGTTAGCAAAGTTGAATGCACTTTTATGTCTTCTAGATAAGATGCCAAAAAGAGATGGGTTGTTTTGCAAAAAAAAAAAATGGTTACAATGTCTTTTCAATGTTCATTTATTGTAAATCTTTTAACAAAATTTGACAGTTTGGTCTAAACTGACAACCAGAGACTGGGTATTGAACATTTCTTCATTAATAGTAATTTATTGTAGGAAAATAAATCTTGTTAATAATACATGTATTTATTACTTTCCACATAAAATGAGTGTTAGAAAATGACAAATGATTAATACAATTCAAGAAAATGACAAAAATTTGGAGAGTGCAAAATAATTGGGAGGAAAAATTATATTTTTGTTCGCAAGAATAATTTGCAGATAGTAAGTTGGACACCACATTTAAAAAAAAACAGAATTTAGACGAACTTCTAAGTGAATTGAATGGAAATCGGCATTTTACGTTCTCAGATGGCACCAACAATTTTAGTCAAATCTTTTGAAGAACACTAACAAGATTTCCCCTAAAAAACGACATGTGATATTTTATACCCAGAAGAAAGTTTTTATAGATCCAGAAAAGATATTGGTAATACTTATACGAGTACAGGGGGATGAAATATACCAAGCAACGGCCCTGGCGGTCTTTAACCTGACAATGCCCAGGACCCTCTTTAATCTCAAGTGAACACTGACATCTCCGTGGTATCTGCTGGTGAGCTGCTTTTAACACCCGTTAAAGGTCGTGAGCTAATATGGGCCACACGTTCAACCCCTTAGAAAGGTTGAAAACTTGGGTAAGGCGTTGGGCTAGAAGCAACATACTATGAAAAAGCAAAGAAAAACACTTCTAAATTTGACGACCCACACAAAATCGGGTTGTCTAAGGCCGAGGTGAGTTCAGTCGCAGCCAGGGTCAACTCAAGGACCCACGAAACCTTAAGTGAAAACACGAGTGATTACAATTCAATTCTTCATTATCACCTCTTAGTGCTTAATTTATGATTAACATGTGGATATTTATGTGATATATGAAATTATATATGTTGGTTATTCGTCTCAGCTGGATGGAATATTACTGTGGCTCGCAGCCAACCGTCTTCGGCGACAAGAGGAAGAGTGATGTTGGTAAAGTTGTGGTAGTTGGCTCGGCGGTGCGCTGGTGGCAGGTGTCGGCTCGATCGTACACAGTGGTAGTGGTTGTTGTGTTGATGCTCGGCTGTAGAACTAGCACCAAACGACTCGGCTGGTTATATTCTGGTTTTTGTAGTCGTGTTGAAGCAACTCGGGTTGATGATACTCGGCTTAGTGTAGTCGTGTTGGAGGGTCTAGGGTTGATGTTACTCGGCTTGGTGTAGTCGCGTTGAAGCGACTCGGGTTGATGTCTTCGGGGTGATGATACTCGGCTTGGAGTAATCGGGTTAGTGGCACTCGGCTTGGTGTGATTGTGTCTATGACCCTCGGCTCGGGCTGATGATACTCGGCAAAGTGTCGTCGGCTTGGTGTAATGTGTTGATAATCCTCGGCTCGGGCTGATGGTACTCGGCTACGTGTCGTCGGCTTTGTGCGATTGTGTTGTGACCCTCGGCTTTGGATTCGGCTGTGGTAGTCGGGTTGGTGGTTCTCATTGGGGCCCTTAGGTTTTGTCAGCCTGGAACGAGAAGACGATCGTATTTAGAAGGAAGCGAACAAGTCGCGGAAGCGAACGAATCGCGGAAGCGAACGAGTCGCGGAAGCGAACGAATCGCAGTGTATACACAAGAAGCGAACGAATCGCATGAAGCTTCGGTTATGATGGGTATCAGGCGACTGCGGACACTACCACACGTCAACTTCGTGTATCCTCGGTTAACTCCAGCACTTCACGACTTCTGGTGTCAAAAACTGGAGTACTTATTCGTGGGGCAATGCGAAGTGAATGAGAATTACTTTCCCACACTTTACAAATAATCATAAATTATATGCACTGAAGTAAAATAATTTCATTACAAGGAGTGTTATGAACTGATGGTATTTAAGAAGATGGCAGGGTATGTATTGACCAAAGGTAAATTCATAAGTAGCGGTACTCATGGAAAGATGTACATTAAGGTGGGGCATATATTGAGGTGGGTAATCCACAAAGTAAAATATTATTAAGGAAAAGAAATAAATGTAATGGTCACGTTAGAAGTTCTAAGGTCCATGACCAGTGAATCTGCACCTGGAATGTTCGCACCCTTTATTGAGAAGGTGCTGTTTACACATTGACAGCTGTACTTGAAAAGTACAAAGCCGACATTACTGCCATTGAGGAAATACAATGAGTTGGGAAAGGTGTCACAACAACACCTAAAGATGACGCACTGTATTATAGCTGTCATGTAGTTGGTCGGAGGTTAAAACATCTGGTCTACAGCTTCCCCTCAGTGAATGAAAGATTTGCTACCATTCGGATAAAAGTTAATTTTTTTCAACATCAGTTTTATTTGCGCTTATGCTCCCACTGAAGACGAGCGACGAACAGACCAAAGATATATTTTACGAATGCTTAGAAGAAAGACATGACCATTGCCCTGCCCATTACACTAAATTATTCTGGGCGATTTTGATGCCATAATTTGGAAAGGGGAATATCGTTAGTCCAACAGTCGGGAAATTCAGTATACACAGTGAAACATCTGACAATGGCATAAGGCTGATAGACTTCGGCAAAACATTATAGTTAGCAGTACCATATCTCGACATTCAGACCAGACCAGAAAACAAATTGATCACGTTGTGGACTGAAGGTAGAAAGGGCAAGTTTTTCGGAAGTTCGGATTTTCATAGGAAGTTCGGAGGTGGGTGGTCGTAAGTTCAGAGGAGGGGGGAGAGTGTGGAGTTGCCATAAAATCCATACTTGGATACCAGAACTTCACCAAGGAACCCAGGGTATTACCAGGAGCGTCGTGCTACTACCGAATGACACTTTCAGGCACTCCACGTTGTTTGAGGGCATTGAGCAGACAACTCTCCGGCAAAGCCTGAAACGATGGATGGACAATTATATGTGTCGTACGTGGAATTCAGGAACAAGAATCTGAACCCCGTAGAGTGAATCAAGGAGTTCCCCAAGGTGGAACTGTTTAACCGCTACCTCTTCTGTATTCCGCCCTCTTCAGACGGCATCGAGATCGTAACGTATGCGGATGATTGCATGATCCTAACGTCAGGTACCTTCCCTCATGCATCTAAGAAAGACTAAACACCTATTTAACCGATCTTACCACATTTTTCTACGCGAGAAATATGAAGATTTCTTCCACTAAATCTACTACCACTCTGTTCATCACATAGACTGCGCAGTATGGAAGAGAGTTAAAATTCGTGGTCGATGTTAGCAGAATTTCAACCACAAACTGCCCCCAAATTGTAGGGGTCACATTCGACACAACGATCAAGACGTGAGCGCATGCCACAGCTATCTGCGACAAACTGAGAAGTAGGAACAAGTTCCTCAAGTCCCTAACCGGCAGCACTTGGGGTGCAGATAAAGAAACCTTGTTGACCACATATAAGGTGATAGGCCGGTCTGTAGTAAGCTATAAGACTCCAGTTTGGTCACCGAGATTATGTGATACGCATTGAGAAAAGATTCAAACCTGTTAGAATGCCGCCGCAGAGCACAGCAATAGGATGTCTCCTCATGTCTTCAGTGGACCATCTACATGAGGAGGCAAAGATTCTTCCAGTGCAGCAACACCATGAGATGATTTTGTTGCAGTACTTGCTCGTGTGTTACCGTAAGAGCCATTCCAATCACATCAGGAAGTATATCTACGCTCTAGAGGAAGAGGTTCAATGATACAGGAGAGAACCCCTAGATCAACAGGCATATCAAGCTGGTTTAAATAGCATTCACACGGACGCAGTTGCTAAGCAAATATAGAGTACATCCCCCATCTATAGAAGCTGAGGACAGTCAGCTGCTAAGACAAACCAGAGTAGTTTTTGCTTAACTACCCTCGGGATATTGCAGTCGCTAAAATTCGTATAGGACAAAAATCGATCGCACCGTACAAAGCATATGCCCAGCACGCGACATGAGCCCGCACAACACACTGCACCTTTTCGAATGTCCTGCCAAACCTACTCATCTAACTCCAGTGGACCTGTGGCTACATCCCATCGAAACAGCCACATTCCTGAAACTGGAGATAGACCCAGAGCCAGAACGAACACAAAAACATACAATAATAAACACTGTTACAACAACAACAACTAGGGAAGACGATGAATATACACAGATCCGATCCCACAAGATGGCATTGAGTGTATACCCTCCGACCAAGATGAGATAAAGAGAAAAATATACTTGCTATAGAATAATAAAGCAGCAGTAGCCAATGGCTTACCAGCCAAACTGTTCAAAACCGGATGCGACACGATAGGGTGACGTAAGGGATGGAAGATACCAAGGAACGGCCCAGTCCAAATTTAACATGACAAAGCCCAGGATATATCTTGGTCCCTCATTCATCTCAAGTGGATACTGACCTAACATGTGCCGCGCGCTCACCCATAAGAACGTTAAAAACTTGGGTTTCGGCGTCGGGTTAGTACCCTCCCCCAGAAAAAGCAGCCTGCTATGAAAAACGAAAGTAAAGAAAAACAATCCCCTTTAAAGTTGACGACCCCCGCAAACGTTTTATGGACCATGAACTGCGAATCTGCACCTGGAATGTTCGCACTCTTTATAGAGGAGGTGCAGTCTTCGCATTGGCAGACGTGCTTGAAAAGTACAAGGCCGATATTACTGCCATACAGGAAATACGATGGATTGGGAAAGGCGTCACAACAACACCTAAAGGTGACGCACTGTATTATAGCTGCCATGACGTAAAGCATGAGTTTGGTTGCGGATTCGTAGTTAGTCGGAGACTAAAACATCTAGTATCAAGCTTAACCCCAGTGAATGAAAGACTCGCTACAATTCGATTAAAAGCAAAATTCTTCAACATCAGCTTTATTTGCGCTCATGCTCCCACTGAAGACAAGGACGAACAGACCAAAGATATTTTTTACGAGCGCTTAGAAGAAACTTATGACCGTTGCCCTGCCCATGACATTAAAATTATTCTGGGCGATTTTAATGCCAAAATTGGAAAGGAGAATATCTTTGGCCCAACAGTCGGCAAATTCAGTCTCCACAGTGAAACATCTGATAATGGTTTGAGGCTGATAACATATCAGGACAATGGCAAAACATTGCCCACTCCATGCAAACAGCCGCAAAATCCATACTTGGATACCAGAGACCTCCACCAAGGAATCCATGGTATGACCAGGAGTGTCGTGCTGCTACCGAAGAGAAAAATGCGGCATATAGGGGTACCTTACAATCAGTAGCAACGAGTAGAGCACGAGAGAGGTATCGGGAGAAAAGGAGAGAGGAGAAACGTCTTTCCCGCAGGAAAAAGAGAGAGATGGAAAAGCGGGAGTGTGAACAAATACCACCCGCCCAAGATGAGTTGATGACAGCAATAAACCGGCTGAAGAATATTAAGGCAGCAGGGGCTGATGGCCTACCAGCCGAGCTGTTTAAAACCGGAGGCGACACGCTGATAAGGTATATGCATCAGATAGTTAGCTCCATCTGGCAGGAAGAACGCGTACCCGACGATTGGAATCTGAGCATCCTGTGTGCCGTCCATAAGAAAGTAGATAAGACTTTATACTCCAACTATAGGGGCATAAGTCTTCTCCCTGTCGCCTACAAGATAGTGTCAGGGATATTGTGCGAACGACTAAAGCCCATGGTCAACGAAATAATTGGACCATACCAATGTGGCGCTCCATGCGTCCATAGAGCTCGGACCAACAGTAGAAGTTGGCTTCTATAATTTTGGGGTAGTAAAAGACTTCGTCTACCTCGGCACCGCCATAAACACAACAAACGACATCAGTTGTGAAATAAAGAGAATAATGTATTGGCCAACAGATGTTACTTTGGCTTAAGTAAGCACTTCAAAAACAAAGCCATATCCCGTCAAACAAAAACAACGCTGTACCAAACACTGATACTACCCGTGCTGATGGCTCGTTGCCAGATTGTAATTTTTGGTTTTGAGGGTTTGAAAGTGCTAAGACGGAATTCTTTCCATTATTATTTGGTTTAAATCGTTGACTTGAAAAAAATTACTTTTTGCCTCAAAAACGTGTCATTGGATCTAGACGAGTTCCAAGACCCTTAGGTCTTTCTTTTTACTGCTGGTAGTCTTTATGGTCTCTATTACAATGATATAATTTCCTTCTTCCTATAATAACAATAAGATTACTTCTCGCAATAGACTTAGTAGCTTTAACACTATTTTTATTTGAGTGTTTTGTCACAATAAAGTATTTTTACAGCAAACTCAATAGACAGACCTAGAAGAGGTCTGGCAAAAAACATCCCTCCTTTCTCTGCTGATTTTTATTACTTTAATTTGTATTACTTTTTTCAACAGTAGAATTGATAATCCGTACGATTTTTCATTTCTACTGTGAATGAAAAAAATCATTCTAATTTCGTCATTCCATTTACCCCATTTGAAAAAGGTTGTGCATTAATTTTGTCACTTAATCATTGCAAAAATATTCGCTAAATATAAATCTTAAAAAGGAAAAAACAAATATCATTATGCAATTCGTCAACCACTAAAACCAATAATTAAAATGCCAACCTAATTTACATTTCAAAGGAATTGGAATTTATCAGTGCAAAAACATTCATAAAGCAATGCCTTAAACAATTTGTTAAAAGTGTCCATTAAAGGTGTTGCGTTGAATGTCCAAGAGATTTTACATTTTTTATGCCCCACACTTTAAACAGCACCACTCAGTTTTTTTCTTTGCTTTCAAACACCTTTTAGCTTGGGGTTCATTGCCTTTCAATTTTTTCCACCCCAACCAGCAAAAAAAAAATATTTCAATTGTTTCTCTGTAATGTTTATCCTGAATAATAATTAAAAGTTAAAACAAATTTTAAAATTGAAAAAAAAAAAAAAAAAAACATGAATAAATGAAATAGCCACTTTTTGCTTTCAGTGTGTTTGAAAAAGAGTTTTTTACTTGGTTAGGAGGATACTAGCCCTCAGAATGATGGCTAATGTTTTACCCTATAGTGAGCTGTTTAAAATATTAACTGTAATGTTTCGAAAAGCAATTTCGATAATTGAAAACAAAAGTGAATTTAATAATTCTCTAAAACAAAAGTTTGGTAAAAAATTGGAACGAATTTACTTTAGAATAGTTTTCAACAAACAAACCTATTACGGAATCCTGAGACTAGAATTTTGTGAACCAATATTAAATAGAATGTGCTTAGAACTGGGAAGTTTTTGTGGATTCTGAAACTACAATTTTCATAGATGAGAAAAAATTAAAAAAACAAAAAAAAACAAGTAAAAAATCGTTAAGTTCGGCCGGGTCGAACATGTTATACCCTCCACCACAAAATATTCTGAACTAAAACGAAATATTTATCTCCTTTCCTGTCTACAATTCAAGACGGAGATATTTTGTGGCCAAATAAGGTAAAAAATGCACATAAAAATGTCTTTAATCGGTCGGCACCTTTATATGGGGCCAGATCAAAGTGTGGACCAATGCTGACAATTTTTGGTGGAAATGATTTGTGATCACTAGGAACTTCAATAGTCAAATTACAGGTAGCTCGGTCAAAAAATTTAGCTACAATTCTCAAAATACAGATCATCGGGATGTACCGATATATGGGGGCTGTACCAAAACGTGGACCTATGTTGACAGTTTTTAGGGGAGACGTTTTGTGATCACTGGGAACCTCAAACGTCAACCTACCGAAATCGGGAGGCACCGTTATATAGGGGCTATACCAAAACCTGGACCTATGTTGTCTATTTTTAGTGCAAAAGTTTCATGAACACTGGTAACCTCAAATGTCAGGTAGTTTGGTCAACAAATTTAGCTAAGAAAAATACCGAAAATCGGGAGGTACCGTTATATAGGGGCTATACCAAAATGTGGACCTATGTTGACAGTTTTTAGTGTAGATATTTTATGACCACTGGGAACCTCACACGTCAAATTACAGCTAGTTCGGTTAAAATTGGAGCTAAAACCCTCAAAATACCGAAAATCGTTAGGTATCGTTATATAGGGGCTATACCAAGCACATATGTTTACAGTTTTTGGTGGAGTAGTGTTATGACCCCTAGGAACCTTATGACCCCTAGGAACCTTTTTCGTAGCTAGAACTCTCAAAATATCGAAAATCAGGAGGTACCATTATATGGGGGCTACACCTAAACATATACTCATGTTGACAGTTTTTGGTGGAGTAATATTATGACCACTAGGAACCTTAAATATCAAATTACAGCTAAGTAGGTTTAAAAAATTGTACATAAAGTCTTCAAAATACCGCAAATTGCGAGGTACCGTTATATGGGGGTATACCTAAACATGGACCTATGTTTACAGTATTTGGTGGAGTAGTGTTATGGCTCCTAGGAACCTTAAATGTGAAATTACAGCTTGTTCGGTTAAAAATTGTAGCTAGAACCCTCAAAATACCGAAAATCAGGAGTTACCATTATATGGGGGCTATACCTAAACAGGGACTTAGGTTAACAGTTTTTGGTGGAGTAATATTGTGAATCCTAAGAACCTCAAATGTCAAATTACAGCTTGTTCGGGTAAAATTTGTAGCTAATACCCCCAAAATACCGAAAATCGGGAGGTACTGTTATATGAGGGCTATACCAAAAAATGGACCGATATAGTCCATCTTCGAACTTGACCTGCCTATGAAAAAAGGAAACTCGGTTGCGAATCTAGCCCTCTATCTCGATTTTTGCGGACGCTAGAGTGATTACAACAGACGGACAGTCGGACACGTCTACATCGATTCAGAATTTTATTCTGATCAAAAATATATATACTTTATAGGGTCGCATATGATTATTTCAGAGGGTATAAAAATCGGAAACCGCAAGTCCTATCGCAATGGGACTAAAGAAAATGCTGCAGCAGTAAAAATGCTCTTCATGATTGACATTTATGATATTTTCCTAGATTTCAATATCAAAATCATACACGGTGCGCCTCAACTAACTGTAAATGAAAACCGTTTATAGCTTCCACAAATATTTTCGCCCGATTTTGGGTATTCGGTATTTGTCAAATAGAATGACCCAAAAAAACATTTTTATACCCTCAGCATTTATGCTAACGAGGGTATATACACTAGGCCGGGGCGATTTGAAAACCTTAATAAGCCCTTCGCGTTTCTGATTCCTGGGATTGAACTGAGCAAAAAAGTCCACTAGACCATAGGTCTACCGCGAAAATCGAGCATCCCGATTTTGACTTTAAGTTTTTTATCCACGGTTTTTGGGCATTTTAGCATATAACGGCCAAACCATTGAGATTTTCGATCCAATAAAAAGACAAAAATTGTAGCCAAGACAGTGGTTAAGAACTCTGTAATACATCGCAAAAGCATTGGAACACTCCTTCAGGCAGTTTTGGCCTTGAGAAGGTGCAAACTTTCCGGAAAATGTCGATAAATGGCACTGTGCTACAAAAGTTGACCAGAAAAATATTCAAGCGTTCTGATGCAAAATTCTATCGTGTTGGGATCCATGGACAACGAAAATGCCTTTAGTACGTTTGGGTCGCTTCCTTTTATTTTTTATAACGGTAAAAGTAGAGAAAATCTGGGTTTCTTACATTCTCAAATTAAAACTTAAAGTCAAAATCGGGAGGCTCGATTTTCGCGGAAGACTATGGTCTAGTGGACTTTTTTGCTCAGTTCAATCCCAGGAATCAGAAACGTGAAGGGCCCATTAAGGTTTTTTTCCTTCCATACAAATCGCACCGCCCTAATATACACTTTCATACGGGCAAAATGTGCCTCATCGAAATAATGATTTTAGACCCCAAGTATGTTTGGACGAAATGTGTTTCAGACACTTTGGAGTTGATTTAGCCATGTCCGTCCGTCAGTCTGTCTGTCCGTCTGGCTGGCTGGTGCGCACGATAACTCTCGAACGGATCAACCGATTTGGTCCAAAATTTGGCTTTCGTAATGTTTTATCCAAACTTAGTTTAAGTTCGATGATGGGTTATATCGGTGTACTCCTTCCGATACCGAAAAGTTCGGAAATGTGCGGAAAATTTGTTCGCACGATAACTCTCGAAGGAATTAAACGATTTGGTCCAGATTTTGCACATCGTAAAATATCTACCCGACTTAGATAATTTCCAATATGGACTCAATAGGTCCACTCCTTCGGGTACCTCCCACACAAAATTTCGGAAAAGTTCAGCTTAGGACCTGCTCTCGAATCGCTTTGATTTTTGTTGTAGCAACTTCTATATACTGCTCCCCATACGACGGTATAAGTTTCATCAGGGGCAAGTCCATACTTCTTGAGAAAATAGAATGAAATGTACAAAAAAAACCCTCTGACACCGTGTGTAGTGGTTGGAACGCAAGATAACTCTCGAACGGATCTGCCGATTCGGTCCAAAATGTGGCCTTAGTAATATTTTGTCCAAACATAGTTTAAGTTCAAAGATAAGCCATATCGGTCCACCACTTCAGGTACCTCCCCCACAAAATTTCAAAAATGTTCGGAAAAATTTTTCGTACGGTAATTTTTGGAGGGAGTGGCCGAATTGGTCCATACTTTACAAATCCTAATATATCTACCAGATATAGATCAGGTTCAAATATGGACTATATTTGTCCACTTCATCCAGTACCTCTCAAACAAAATTTCGGATAAGTTCACTTTGAGACTTGGGGCTCAATTCTATTTCTATGAAACTGTGAAATGAAAACTTTTATAAAGGAATAAACTGTCAAATGAAAAAAATTATAAAGGAAATATTTTTCATTTCAAATTTTTATAGAACAAGAATCCAGCACCTGCTATCGAATCTTTGATTTTTGTTGAAGCAACTTGCATTCGCTGCCTCAATTACGATGGTAAAAGTTTTTTCAGGGGCAAATCCCCACTTCTTGAGCAAACAGCCCGAAGGGTGTAAAAACCCCCTATGACACCATATGTCCTGGCTGGAGATCCACTTCCATAATGGTCCATGTCGATCCATTCCTTTAAGTATTTCCTCCGCAAAACTTTTGCTCTTTAATCCTAATCAACAATTTTGTCGGTTCATACGCCCATTTCTAAACCCATCTAAATACATACATATGTACGTTTTTTTTTTTTTTTTTGGGAAAAAATTGTTTCAATATACACAGGCTGAAGGTATATTTCTGTCGGCCAAGCCGACTGATACTTTTTTACTTGTTTTATTCACATCTCGATAGAATCTACGGTTTCCAACCAAAATGGTGAAAACCTAAAAAAACCCTTAAAATGTGAACTTTGATCGGGATTTATTTATAAGGCGATTTTTTTTTTGTTTTTTGATTTTTCTTACCTATGAACATTGCAGTTTCAGAATCCGCAAACATTTTCCAGGTGTAAACATCTTCGATTTAAAATTGTTTGAGGCGCACCATGTGAACCGATCAGTTACACTTTTCGTACATTCCCTGAGAATTTCAAGAAAATAGGCTCAGTAGTTTTGTAGATGTAACATATTTTAAAAAGTGGGCGTGGTCAAGTTTTTGGGTCCCAAATAAGTAGGTTAGGTCGGAGACAAAATTACAATTGTCTCGCAAATTAATTTCCAAATCGTTATATTCGTAATTATTGTAAATATAGCATTTTGAAATAAATAGTGTGTAGGGGAAGTACCCCGCCCCTTTCGAAATTCAACAAAATATGTAGCCTATTTTCACCGGGGGCATTGCTGTACATTCCCTTACAATTTCAGGAAAATCAGTTCAGTTCAATTAAAATAGAAAATTGAAAAAAGTGGGCGTGGTCAAATTTTCTTTGCCTAAAAACCTAAGTTGGGTTACGACCAACGAACGACATTTGATTTTTATTTATAAAGATTTGGATATAAGGCATCCATCCCCTTTAACACCTAGACCGAACGGCGGGTAAATATACACCTGTTTATTTATTTCCTTTAGTTTTTTATTTTATCTTTAATTTCTGAATTTTTTTCAAAGTTTACCTTGTTGTTTTTTGTTTTTCATCAAATTTTGTTTTCTTCTTAAACTTTGTTGTGATGTTTATTATTTTTATGGTTTTGCTAGTTGTTGATTTTAATACCACTGGTAGCTGCTCCTGCTTGCTGTTGTTGTTTTTGTCGTTACGTTACTGGCAGTCAACTTGTCTCTAATTAATAATGCAATACAAAACATAAAACTTCTTTGTGGCAGCCACATCAAAACATCACCTATTGCCGCCAACGTTCTGTGGAAGTTAAAACTGCAAACTCACAAACACACACAACCAAATACACAACAATGTTCGTCACACACACACACAAAAACTGAGAAAATAATTAAGAAAACTGGCAAAAACCACATAAATCAATTTCTCAAAGTTTTTTTTCTCAGTTTTTTTCTCTTCTTTGCTCTGCATCATTTGAGGGCGGCCAAGCTTACTTGGCAGCTTAATGAAAAGAGCTAAAAAACCGATACAGTTACACCCAGTTTTTTATTCCTTTTTTGCTTAGTAAACGTTGGATAAAATTTTTATAATCAACAGTAATGCTGATGGTCATACATACATATATGCATGAGGATGTTATTAAAGCCTCACACATAGAGTTTGTATATGTGTGGTTTTAAAAGAAGCGAGGTGTAATTTGTAAAACTTAGTCGGTATGATGTAGTGTTTATTTTAATCTCTCTTTTAGGTGATTGAGAATTTTGAATATTTTAGTATTAACCAATGATATTAACACGTTATTAAATCTTTACAATTATTTTAAACTAGCAGACCCCGGTCAGCGTTGCTGACACGTCGTAATGAGTTTTAATGACAACTTTTTATGGACTTTATGCTTGACAATTCAAAAATAGGTATTTTCTAACTCACTGCTTCGGCCCATTATCAAACCGAGGAGCATTTTAAATTTACAAACAGATTTTGTCTGTAAGCTTCCTTTTCTCTTACGGACTGTCGGATTTTTTCCGCCCATTGATGCTGTTTACGACGTCCATGTCACCTGTCTTTATCCTAAAACGATCTAATTATAAAAGTAAAAAAAGTTTAAAAAAGTCGATTTCATCTCTTATAGAGACTTACATATATGTTTTAGTTTTTGATGGCTGATGGACCGCTGAAACTTGTAAATATATCGTTTTTCTTGATCGGGGGCGCAACCACCGTTGTCTCGAAAATTAATTTGCAAGCCGATGCACTCATAAGTTAAGCAAATATAGCGATTATAAAACAATAGGCTCCCGAAATTCGTCTAGAAATATGTAGCATTTTGGAACACGGGATATTCCTGAACATTTTCTGAAAATAGCATGAAATTAGGTTCAGTAGTTTTGGAAAAATAATGTATTGAAAAGGGTGGGCGTTGTCATCAGTTTTCAATATATAACATATTTAAAAAAGTGGGCTTGGTCGGTATTTTGGCTCCAAATATGTACCTAGGGTACACACAACTCCATTGCCTCCCAAAATTTATGCTGAAACCGATATAATCATTCATCATTTTCTTTTAGGATTGTGAATGGATGAAAATCGTCTATCTTGTTGTGACAATTGGTGCCCGAACATAACTCCTAAAATGATTTTGAGCGTTATGTCCGCTTTGCTTTGCGGACATAATCCCCAAAATTCATTGGGAGGTATATCCGTAAAGAAAAACGCGTACATAACTCCCCAAATTAATTTAATTTCAAAATTATTTTTTGTTTAATTTTAAAATTTACGGGTTTTTCTATTGATCTGGCAACTTTTCGCTTGCGGCATATTTTTACAAAAACTTTAAATTTTCTTAAATATTGAAAATATTTTAAAAAAAATCGCGCAATTTTTTACAAAAATATTTTGCGGGTATATCTCCGTCAGCACAGCTGACTGATACTTTCTTACTTGTTTTCTTTAATTTCTCAATTTTTTTAATGTTTACCTTGTTGTTTTTTGTTTTTCATTAAATATTTTTTTGTTAAACTTTGTTGTGATATTTATTATTTTTAGGGTTTTGCTAGTTGTTGTTTTTATACCCTAAGCATTTATGCTAACGAGGGTATATACACTTTCATACGGGCAAAATATGCCTCATCGAAATAATGGTTTTAGACCCCAGGTATATTTGGACACGAAATGTGTTTCAGACAATTTGGAGTCGATTGAGCAATGTCCGTCTGTCTGGCTAGCTGGTGCGCACGATAACTCTCGACCGGATGAACCGATTTGGTCAAAAATTTGGCTTTCGCAATATTTTGTTCAAACTTAGTTTAAGTTCGAAGATGGGTTATATCGATCCACTCCTTCCGATACCTCCCCCACAAAAGTTCGAAAATGTTCGTAAAATTTATGCGCACGATAGCTCTTGAAGGGAGTAACCGATTTGGTGCATACTTTGCACATTGTGAAATTTCTACAAAACTTAGATGAGGATCCAATATGGACTCAATCGGTTCACGCCTTCGGGTACCTCCCACACAAAATTTTGAAAAGTTCAGTTTAGAACCTGCTGTCTAATCGTTTTGATTTTTGTTGTATCAACTTGTATTCACAGCCCCCATACGGCGGTACAAATTTCATCAGTGGCAAAACCATACTTCCTGCGAAAATAGCTTGAAAGTTTCAAAAAACCCCTATGGCACCGTGTGTAGTGGTTGGAGCGCAAGATAACTCTCGAACGGATATGCCGATTCGATTCAAAATTTGGCAATCGGTGTCTCAATTACGACGCACAATGGTTCAGGAATCGATTTTCCTGGCCAAAAATCAAAATTTTGTTTTGTCAAAGATATTTAATTTCTATATGGGATTCGATAGTAAACATATTGAAACTAAGGAAACCAAAAAATTAGGCCCAAATATTGGAAGGTGTGGGCGTGGAGTGTCCCTAAAGACGAGCATTTTCCCCATTTTTGAGAAGTACGTAATTTTTGGAGAAAGACGAAGCTATTTCTCTGAAACTATAACAGTTATTGTGTTCATTGTTTTTTTGTAAGGTAGGTAGGATTGTGGCCTTTAAAAATCGTTTTAGTAAATTACCGTAGCGTTTACACAACATGATCTATTTTATTTTTCCTCGGGTACTAAATTTTATGAAATTCCAAATTTAGTGGACTAGAACTTTTGTGGAACAACATGGAACAAAGTTCTGTTTTCACGATTCTGAACCACTGTGCGACGGTAAAAGTTTTTTTCAGTGGCAAGTTCATACTTCTTGAGAAAACAGCCCGAAAGTTGAAAAACCCTTATGGCACCATATGTAGTAGCTGGAGGATACAATACCTCTCGAACTGATAAACCGATTTGGTCCAAAATTGGGCCTTCGTCATATTTTGTCCAAACTTAGTTTAACTTCTAAAATGGCCCATATCGGTCCTCTCCTTAGGATACCTACCCCACAAAAGTTCACAGATCCTTTGGAAATTTATACCGATGATGTTCTTTGTGGTCCATATTATGTTTTTCGTGGACAAGTCCATGCTTCCTGGCATACTGGTCCAACAGGTGTACGAAAGGATATGACTCTAAAAATAAGATTCACTTCCGTAATGCACTATGTCGGTCCATTTCCTCCTCCGCAAAACTTTTGAACTCTAATCCTTATCCACATTTTTGTCGGCAAGTTCAAATGTCCAAAAAGTGCCACACAATTCTTAAAAGACCCTAAATACATTCCATATGTCCGTAGATGAACGTTCCAATTCACATAGGCTGAGGGTATATCTCTGTCGGCAAAGCCGACTGATACTTTTTCACTTGTTAATACCACTGGTAGCTGTTCTTGCTTGATGTTGTTGTTTTTGTAGTACGTTACTGGCAGTGCGTGTGTGTGTGCTAACTTGTCTCAAATTAATAATGCAATACAAAACATAAAGCTTCTTAAAAACATAAAACTTGTCGTTTTTAAGAAATATTTGCACGATTTTTTACAAAAATATTTTCGCTTTTCTTTTAAAAAATATTTGCATATTTTAATAAAAAACTTTGTATTTTCTTAATTTGTTGAAATATTTTTGTACAAAATCGCACAATTTAAAAAAAAATTTCGCCCACTGCACATTTTTTATTTAGATTTTTTTACTTTTATATTTTTTTAAAATAACTTTGGATTTTCTTAAAATCGGAAAGTATTTTAGTACAAAATCCCGCATTTTTTTCAAAAACATTTTGGCCTATGGAGCTTCCCCGCTTTCCGGCACCAATTAGCTTCATAAGTTGTTGTTTTAATATGTTATTAAAAAAACTTTAATTTATTAGGGGGAAAAAAATTATTTTTTTAATTTTCTTATACATTTTAAATCAAAATTGTTTAAAAAAATCACTTAAATTTTTAAAACGAACATAACTCCCAATGGGAATCGGACATAGTTCCCAAAATCGTTTTGGGAGTTATGTGCGTTGGGAGTTTTGTCACGGCACCGTGAAAAATGTAGGATCAATTTTGAATGACAATTTTTACCGATTTCCAACAACTATATTGTACTTGGATGACCGACATACATGGACGGTCACACTGTCAATCAGGCTTTCATTCAAAACTGACAGTCTTTTTTTTACCTTGCTGCATCACTGCAAACTTGAGATCAGATTAGATTTAACCATTTAACCTTATTGACCTCTTACAAAGCAATATGCGAGTCTGTGGTAAGCGATGCGGCACCCACGTGGTATGCAAATGTTAGCGTTACACAGTGGAAGAATTTTCAAACATGTCAGAATGCCGGCCTGAGGGCTGCAACAGAGTGCCCCCTCATGGCAACAGTGGACCAGCTGCATCAGAAGGCTTTAGCGGTGCATCAACACAGAAGGCACGTCAGGAGAGATTTTTATGATCAAGAGAGGGAGGTTCAAAGGTATAAAAGAGAACCTTTAGGCCAATAAGTCAGGGTTGGGATAGAATTCAAAATGATGCAGTCTCGCAGGCAGTACAGAGGTACAGTGTGAATGCCGTACTAAGGGACCACCCCCATCCATCTAGCTACCAAGGCAAATACAAATGGTTTTAGCGGAGTTAAGATCCGGACGTTGCAGCCGCCTCATTTATATTGGGCCCGAATTGATGCCACGATACCCAGCATATGCCCGGCATGCGGATTGGGTTAACACGTCATGCTGAATTTGTTTTGCCGCTTAACTGTCTCCTGATTCTTTATCGGTTTACAGGTTTGCAGAATTTTTGAGCCTGGATGCAGAGGAACATGAACCTGACAACTGAAATAATACACGAACGAACATATTTGCCTTCCTACAACAACAACATAGATCTATTTTGTTTCCTTTTTCAAATGATAATAAATGTACTAATTACTATTGTTTACACGATATATTGGTTATATGATTTACACCTTGTGGTCCTGTTTAATATATTATTACGTTTTTCGTGGGCAAGTCCATGTTTCCTGAAATAATGGTCAAAAGCTCAAAATTAAACGGTGAAAAACTGAAACTGAAACCCTAGTGCTTGTAATATTTAATATTCGAATCGATAATCAATTCACCAAGGCTGAGGGTATATTTCTGTCCTCAAAGACTGCTGATACTTTTCTGTGTGTTTACTTTAATATTCCAAAGCCCAGATAATATGGAGTTTGTCGTATAATAAATATTGTAATCATCAGATGTAGCTCATACGCCACAGTAGACTATAAAAATCAGGCACATAATCTATTAAACCTTTAGCTATCAGCAGTGTATGCAAAATGGGTTTAACGATACTTTTATCAAGTAAAAATATATATTTTACAGTTTGATGTTACTGTAAAATATATATTTTTCACACGAAAAAGTATTTTTCCGATGTTTAAATATATCTTATTTTTTAAATGCAATGGATAGTCCACATTTATAATTTCTCCGTATTTTGGTAATAAAAACCAGTGTAAATTTTCCATACATGCAGAAAGAACAAACAATCAGATACTAACGTTTATTTATTTTTACACACGAAGGTGGATGTGCTGATTTCCTAGAACGCTTAACACACGACGTTTGAATGAGTGTTCAGTTAGCGTTTTTTCCAGCAACTAAATGAATATCAAAATGTTTTTCCTGCTTGGTTTTGCTTTTGTCACCAGTACCTCGAATGAAAATGAAACGCAAATTCGAATGAATATTCCCGTCATCCTTACAAAAACAGATGGAAACGTAAGCAGATACGGGTATGCTGTTTCTTTAGCAGTAAAAACATAACTTCATCCTTGATAAAGCTGATATTTTCATGGTAAATTATTGACATTCTTTTAGAAGGAAATTGTGTTTTGTTGACAACGGCGTTTGAATACAACTCACACTGGGACAGATACATACTTCCATCAAAATAGGACAAGTTGTAGCGCAAAAAAAAAATCTTTAAAGAAAACCACGTTTATGGGCCTCTTGGTGTGACCCTAAAAATCTTTATAATCTTTTAAAAATCCAAGTTTACGGGCCTCTCTAAAAATAAAATTCCAAGTCTATGGGCCTCTTTCGGTGCTCTTAAAATTTTTTAAAAATCCACATTTATGTGCCTTTTTGGGTGCTCCTAAAAGTCTTTGAAAAATCCACGTATATGGGCCTCGCTGAGAGCTCCTAAATATCTTTAAAAAATCAAAATGTTTGGCCCTCTTTGGGTGCACCTAAAATACACGTTTATGGGCATCTTTGGGTACTCATAAACATCTTTAAAAACTCGCGTTTATAGGAATCACATTTGTGAAACTCTTTGCGTGCTCTTAAAAATCTTTAACAACTCCACGTTTATGGTTCTACTAACAATCTTTGAAAAATCCACGTTTATAGGCCTCTTTTGGGTGCTACTAAATATCTTTAAAAATACACGTTTATGGACCTCTTTTGGGGGCTCCTAAAAATCCTTAAAAAATCCACTTTCATGAGCCTCTTTGTGTGCTCCTAAAGTTTATTAAAAATCCACGTTTATGGGCATCTTTGGGTGCTACTAAAAATCTTTGAAAAAGTCCACGTTTATTGGCCTCTTTATTCGCTCCTTAAAAACTTTAAAAATTTACGTTTATGATCCTCTTTGGGTGCTCCAAAAAATCTTTAAAAAATCCACGCTTATGGGCCTCTTTGGGTGCTCCAAAAAATCTTTAAAAAATCCACGCTTATGAGCCTCTTTGGGTGCTCCAAAAAATCTTTAAAAAATCCACGCTTATGAGCCTCTTTGGGTGCTCCAAAAAATCTTAAAGAAATCCACGCTTATGGGCCTCCTTGGGTGCTCCAAAAAATCTTTAAAAAATCCACGCTTATGGGTGCTCCAAAAAATCTTTAAAAAATCCACGCTTATGGGCCTCTTTGGGTGCTCCAAAAAATCTTTAAAAAATCCACGCTTATGGGCCTCTTTGGGTGCTCCAAAAAATCTTTAAAAAATCCACGCTTATGGGCCTCTTTGGGTGCTCCAAAAAATCTTTAAAAAATCCACGCTTATGGGCCTCTTTGGGTGCTCCAAAAAATCTTTAAAAAATCCACGCTTATGGGCCTCTTTGGGTGCTCCAAAAAATCTTTAAAAAATCCACGCTTATGGGCCTCTTTGGGTGCTCCAAAAAATCTTTAAAAAATCCACGCTTATGGGCCTCTTTGGGTGCTCCAAAAAATCTTTAAAAAATCCACGCTTATGGGCCTCTTTGGGTGCTCCAAAAAATCTTTAAAAAATCCACGCTTATGGGCCTCTTTGGGTGCTCCAAAAAATCTTTAAAAAATCCACGCTTATGGGCCTCTTTGGGTGCTCCAAAAAATCTTTAAAAAATCCACGCTTATGGGCCTCTTTGGGTGCTCCAAAAAATCTTTAAAAAATCCACGCTTATGGGCCTCTTTGGGTGCTCCAAAAAATCTTTAAAAAATCCACGCTTATGGGCCTCTTTGGGTGCTCCAAAAAATCTTTAAAAAATCCACGCTTATGGGCCTCTTTGGGTGCTCCAAAAAATCTTTAAAAAATCCACGCTTATGGGCCTCTTTGGGTGCTCCAAAAAATCTTTAAAAAATCCACGCTTATGGGCCTCTTTGGGTGCTCCAAAAAATCTTTAAAAAATCCACGCTTATGGGCCTCTTTGGGTGCTCCAAAAAATCTTTAAAAAATCCACGCTTATGGGCCTCTTTGGGTGCTCCAAAAAATCTTTAAAAAATCCACGCTTATGGGCCTCTTTGGGTGCTCCAAAAAATCTTTAAAAAAATCCACGCTTATGGGCCTCTTTGGGTGCTCCAAAAAATCTTTAAAAAATCCAAGCTTATGGGCCTCTTTGGGTGCTCCAAAAAATCTTTAAAAAATCCACGTTTATGGACGGACCTCTTTTGGGTGCTCCTAAAAATCTTTAAAAAATCCACGTTTATGGACGGACCTCTTTTGGGTGCTCCTAAAAATCTTTAAAAAATCCACGTTTATGGACGGACCTCTTTTGGGTGCTCCTAAAACTCTTTAAAAAATCCACGTTTATGGACGGACCTCTTTTGGGTGCTCCTAAAAATCTTTAAAAAATCCACGTTTATGGACGGACCTCTTTTGGGTCCTCCTAAAAATCTTTAAAAAATCCACGTTTTTGGGCCTCTTTGGGTGCTCCAAAAAATCTTTAAAAAATCCACGCTTATGGGCCTCTTTGGGTGCTCCAAAAAATCTTTAAAAAATCCACGTTTATTGGCCTCTTTGGGTGCTCCTAAAAATCTTTAAAAAATCCACGTTTATTGGCCTCTTTGGGTGCTCCTAAAAATCTTTAAAAAATCCACGTTTATTGGCCTCTTTGGGTGCTCCTAAAAATCTTTAAAAAATCCACGTTCATTGGCCTCTTTGGGTGCTCCTAAAAATCTTTAAAAAATCCACGTTCATTGGCCTCTTTGGGTGCTCCTAAAAATCTTTAAAAAATCCACGTTTATTGGCCTCTTTGGGTGCTCCTAAAAATCTCTAAAAATCCACGTTTATTGGCCTCTTTGGATGCTCCTAAAAATCTTTAAAAAATCCACGTTTATTGGCCTCTTTGGGTGCTCCTAAAAATCTTTAAAAAATCCACGCTTATGGGCCTCTTTGGGTGCTCCAAAAAATCTTTAAAAAATCCACGCTTATGGGCCTCTTTGGGTGCTCCAAAAAATCTTTAAAAAATCCACGCTTATGGGCCTCTTTGGGTGCTCCAAAAAATCTTTAAAAAATCCACGCTTATGAGCCTCTTTGGGTGCTCCAAAAAATCTTAAAGAAATCCACGCTTATGGGCCTCTTTGGGTGCTCCAAAAAATCTTTAAAAAATCCACGCTTATGGGCCTCTTTGGGTGCTCCAAAAAATCTTTAAAAAATCCACGCTTATGGGCCTCTTTGGGTGCTCCAAAAAATCTTTAAAAAATCCACGCTTATGGGCCTCTTTGGGTGCTCCAAAAAATCTTTAAAAAATCCACGCTTATGGGCCTCTTTGGGTGCTCCAAAAAATCTTTAAAAAATCCACGCTTATGGGCCTCTTTGGGTGCTCCAAAAAATCTTTAAAAAATCTACGTTTATGGAACTCTTTTGGGTGCTCCTAAAAATCTTTAAAAAATCCACTTTTATGGACCTCTTTTTGGGTGCTCCTAAAAATCTTTAAAAAATCCACGTTTATGGACCTCTTTTGGGTGCTCCAAAAAATCTTTAAAAAATCCACGCTTATGGGCCTCTTTGGGTGCGCCAAAATATCTTTAAAAAATCCACGCTTTTGGTCCTCTTTGGGTGCTCCAAAAAATCTTTAAAAAATCCACGCTTATGGGCTTCTTTGGGTGCTCCAAAAACTCTTTAAAAAATCCACGCTTATGGGCCTCTTTGGGTGCTCCAAAAAAATCTTTAAAAAATCCACGCATATGGGCCTCTTTGGGTGCTCCAAAAAATCTTTAAAAAGTCCACGCTTATGGGCTTCCTTGGGTGCTCCAAAAAATCTTTAAAAAATCCACGATTATGGGCTTCGTTGGGTGCTCCAAAAAATCTTTAAAAAATCCACGCGTATGGGCCTCTTTGGGTGCTTCAAAAAATCTTTAAAAAATCCATGCTTATGGGCCTCTTTGGGTGCTCCAAAAAATCTTTAAAAAATCCACGCTTATGGGCCTCTTTGGGTGCGCCAAAAAATCTTTAAAAAATCCACGCATATGGGCCTCTTTGGGTGCTCCAAAAAATCTTTAAAAATCCACGCTTATGGGCTTCTTTGGGTGCTCCAAAAATCTTTAAAAAAATCCACGCTTATGGACCTCTTTGGGTGCTCCTAAATATCTTAAAAAAATCCACGTTTATGGGCCACTTTGGGGCTCTTTTCCATTCTTTTCCAAATACACATTCATTCTTTCTAATTCACAGTGCCAAGAATCAACAACATTACACAACAACCAATTCATGGCGTTAGTCTATAAAAATTATGAGGAAACTTTTAACTTACTTTGTAACATGCAGGAATCTAAATTTCTTGCCAAAACATTTTACACAAATTATGGGCAATAACCTAAAGGAACAACACATTTGCCGACGCCAACACCTCCAATAAATTTTCATTAAATTGAATTTTATTTTTATGCAACTTAAAAAAACAACACATCCATAGATCTATGATATGATGGTGATTTACAATTATCTTCTAATAAAATCTGCCAAACAAACAACCTATGACAGCCTGTCTTCGATGTTTATTTTATTTAGTTTGTCGCTGTTTTTATAAGCCAAGATCTGGCAGGCAGCACATTGGAGGTCATCATAAATAAGCCATTGAAATAATGCCACACCAAATAATCTGATTGAATTTGTATTGGGTAAATGTTAAAGCTGTTCGCCCTTTATCCAATAGCTAAGTTGCTATCTGAGAGATAGCAACCAGTAGCTGTTGTCCCAGCCAGTCCCACAGCCTTGGGTGTTTTGTTTCTTTGTTTGTTTACCATCCATGTTTTAATATCTCACCTAATATACTTACTGTCACTACTACCTGTTTCCTGTTTGTATTTCGAACGGAAACGGTTTCATTTTTTTGTTCTTCCATTCAAGCTTTTCTCTTCGTTTTGCCATCATTTTCTTTAAATGCGTTCACCATCCGTCGTTATGTTGCCGTTTCCTTTGGAGATTTTGTCATCATGATAAACTCATAAAAAAAGAAAAGATGCTTTGACATTGGTTGGCACAGGCGAGCAAGGAAGTGGATATTGGAATCCACTTTTAATATTGACTTCAACGAATGAAATGATAAGAATGCATTGAGATATTAAAAAGGAACGGAGTTAAAGCTTTAAATGGGAAATTAGTTTCTTTGTGTTGTTACCATGGGTGGCAGCAAAGATGTCTAAGCGGTTTTGATTTTTAGATTGTCAACTAAGTCTATAAAAATACAAGTCATGAAAAAAATTTAAAAATTTTCTATAAAAAATCTACGTCATGAAAAAATTTTCTTTAAAAAATCCACTTCATAAAAAATTAGAAAATTGTCTTTAAAAATCCAAGTCGTGAAAAAGTGTTCTTTGAAAAATCCACGTCATAAAAATTAAATAATTGTCCAAGCCAATTTTTTTTAAGAAATTCTTCCTTTAAAAATTCCACTTTTGTAAAAAATTTCTTAAAAAAAACAACGTTTGTAAAATAAATTTCTTTAAAAAATCCACGTTTGTAGAAAAATTTTTTTTTTAAAAATACATATTTTTGAAAAGAATGAACCGATATGGCATATCCTCGATCTTAAACTAAGATTGGACAAAATATTACGAAGGGAAAATTTTGCACAAATCGCCAGATCCGTTCGAGAGTTATCTTGCGCTCCAACCACTACACACCGTGTCATATCAATTTTTTGCAACTTTTAGGCTATTTTCTCAGGAAGTATGGGCTTGCCCGTGATGAAACTTGTACCGTCGTATGGGGGCAGTGAATACAAGTTGCTACAACAAAAATCAAAGCGATTCGAGAGCAGGTCCTAAACTGAATTTTTCCAAAATTTAGTGTGGGACGTATCCGAAGGAGCAGACCGATTGAGTCCATATCGGAACCTCATCTGCAAAGTATAGGCCAAGTCAGTTGATCCCTTCAAGATTTATCGTGCGCACAATTTTTCCGAAAATTTTCGAACATTTGTGGGGGAGGTACCTGAAGGCGTAGACCGATATGACCCACCTTCGAACTTAAACTATGTTTGGACAAAATATAACAAAAGCCATATTTTTGATCGAATCGGTTGATCCGTTCGAGAGTTATCGTGCGCTCCAACCAGCCAGACACGACAGACGGACGGACATGGCTAAATCAACTCAAAATTCTCTGAAACGGATTTCGTCCAAACATACTTGTATATACCTTCGTTAGCATAAACGCTGAGGGTATAAAAAGTAGAAGGCCTCTAATGAAATCTGCTGTAGAGTAGAAAGCTTTCGCAGTCGACTTCTACAGGACAGAAAATAACCTCGGAGCCTTCTATAGGATAGGTTCCTATAGAATAAAGAAGGCTTCCGTAGGAGCCTTCTATAAGTTAGAAGGCCGTAGATGTCTAGAAAGAGAATAGAAGGCCTTCGTAGGAGGCTTATGTAGAATTGAAGGCATCTGTAGGAGGCTTCTATAGAATAAAAGTCCTCCGTAGGAGGCTTTTATAGAATAAAATCAGCATAAATGCTGAGGGTATAAAAATCTAAAGAAAATCTAGGTTTATAAAGAAGGTTCGTTATAAAATCCCCGTTTGTAAAAAACAAAAAGTCCACGTATGTATATAAAAAATCTAGTAAAAAACACGTTTGTAAAATGGTAAAAAACCACGTTTGCAAATTTTTTTTTAATTTTCAAAAAATCCAAGTTTGTAAAATAAATTTCTTTAAAAAATCCAAATTTGTAAACTAAATTTCTTTAAAAAATCCAAATTTGTAAAATAAATTTCTTTAAAAAATCCAAATTTGTAAAAAAATTCCTTTAAAAAATCCACGTTTGTAAAATAAATTTCCTTAAAAATCCACGTTTGTAAAACAAATTTCTTTAAAAAATCCACGTTTGTGAAATAAATTTCTTTAAAAAATACACTTTTGTATAATGTGTTATTTAAAAAATCCACGTTTGTAAAAATTCTCTTTAAAAAATCCACGTTTGTAAAAATTCTCTTTAAAAAATCCACGTTTGTAAAATAAATTTCTTTAAAAAATACACTTTTTTTATAAAATATGTTTTTTAAAAAATACACTTTTGTAAAATTTTTTGTTTAAAAAATCCACGTTTGTAAAAAAATTCTCGTTAAAAAATCCAAATTTGTAAAAAAAAATTCTTTAAAATATCCTCGTTTGTAAAAAAATTTTCGTTTAAAAAATCCACGTTTGTAAAAAGTTTTTCTTTAAAAAATCCAAATTTGTGAACAATTTTTTCTTTAAAAAATCCAGGATTGTAAAAAATTTTTCTATAAAAAATCCACGTTTGTAATAAAATTCTTTGAATAATTCTGGTATGTAAAAAAAATTCTTAAAAATCCAAGTTTGTAAAAAAATTCTTTAAAAATCCTACTTACTTACTTAGTTGGCCCATTACAGAACATTTGTTCCATAGACCGAACTAAGAAAAGATCTCCATTCCTCTCTGTTTTTCGCTTGACTTTTTGGAATACCGCGCCTTTCCATTTCTTCATCCACTTGTGTGCTCCATCGAAGCTTAGGCCTGCCGATTCTGCGTGCACCGCCATGTGGCATGTATTCATACGCCTTTTTAGCGAGTTCATCATCGCTCATTCTCATGATATGGCCTAGCAAACGCAATCGTTGCATCTCGATGCGTTTAACTATATTCATGTCTTTGTATAGCTTATATAGCACGTGGTTCATACGACGTCGATATTCACCGTCAACGCAAATCGGCCCGTAGATCTTTCGAAGAATTTTCCTCTCAACCACACCAAGCACTGCCTTATCTGCTTGCGCAAGTACCCATGCTTCGGAGCCATACATTAGCACGGGTAGTATCAGCGTTTTGTATAGTGTTATTTTTGTTTGAAGAGATGTGGCTTTGTTTTTAAATTGCTTACTTAATCCATAGTAGCATCTGTTGGCCAATACAATTCTTCTTCTTATTTCACAACTGATGTTGTTTGTTGTGTTTATGGCAGTGCCGAGGTAGACGAAGTCTTTAACTACCTCAAAATTATAGGTACCAACTTCTACGGTTGGTCCGAGCTCTATGGACGCTTTGCGCGTCGACACCATCAATTTGGTCTTTTCGCCGTTTACCGCCAGACCCACTTTCGCAGATTCTGCTTCGACCTTCCTAAAGGTATCAGTTACTTCCTTTACTGATCGTCCCATGATGTCTATGTCATCAGCATAGGCAAGTAACATGTGGCTATTGGTGTAAATTGTGCCATTTCTTTTGACATTTGCATCTCGTATTACCTTTTCCAGCAAAATGTTGAATAGGTCACACGAAAGGCTGTCTCCTTGTCTGAAACCTCTTTTGGTACAAAATTCTTCGGAGAGGTTCTTTCCAATTTTAACTGAGGACCGAGTATCAGTTAGAGTCATCTTACAAAGCCGGCTGAGCTTTGCGGGAATACCAAATTCAGACATTGCATGGAATACCTTTGATCGGAGGGGACTGTCGAATGCTGCTTTATAATCGACAAAAAGGTGAAATGTGTCGATCTGCATCTCTTGGGTCTTCTCTAGGATTTGCCGCAGGGTAAATATCTGGTCAATGGTGGACTTGCCAGGTCTAAAGCCACATTGGTATGGTCCAATTATCCCGTTGACCATAGGCTTTATTCGTTCGCACAGTATCCCTGACACTATCTTATAGGCAATAGGGAGTAGACTTATGCCCCTATAGTTGGAGCATACAGTCTTATCTCCTTTCTTGTGGACGGGACATAGGATGCTCAGGTTCCAATCGTCGGGTACGCGTTCTTCCTGCCAGATGGTGATAACCAGCTGATGCATACTTATCAGCGCGTCGCCTCCGGTTTTAAACAGCTCGGCTGGTAAGCCGTCGGCTCCTGCTGCTTTATTATTCTTCAGCCGGTTGATTGCTGTTTTTACCTCATCTTGGCCGGGTGGTATACATTCTATATCATCTTCTGGGATTGGATCTGCGGTATCATCGTCTTCGCCACTATTGGATACCAGCAGATTGGAGAAATGTTCCTTCCATATCCTGAGCACGCTATCTGTATCTGTTACCAGATTACCTTGCTGGTCTCTACAGGAGGATGTGCCTGTACCAAAGCCATCTGTTTGATGTTTCACTCTTTGGTAGAATTTTCGGACTTCATTCTGGCTCCTGTACATCTCGATTTTTTCACACTCCCGCTTTTCCATTTATCTCTTTTTCTTGCGGAAAAGACGTTTCTCTTCTCTCCTTTTCTCCCGATATCTCTCTCGTGCGCTACGCGTTGCTACTGATTGTAAAGTAGCTCTATATGCCGCATTTTTATCTTCGGTAGCAGCACGACACTCCTGGTCATACCATGAATTCCTTTGTGGAGGTCTCTGGAATCCAAGTATGGATTTTGCGGCTGTTTGCATGGAGTGGGCAATATTTTGCCATTGTGTTGTTATGTTATCGGGACAAGGAGTGCTCGCGTTAAGCAATTGGGCTAGTTGAGTGGAATATGCTGTGGCTATCTGTTGTGTTTGCAGCCTATCGATGTCAAACTTCCGAGTTGTGTCTGTTCGTGCTCTATTTGCAACGTTTAGACGGGTACGTACCTTTGCTGCAACAAGATAGTGGTCCGAATCAATGTTTGCGCCTCGGAACGATCGTACATCCAACACGCTGGATGAATGTCTTCCATCTATCACAACATGATCAATTTGATTACTTGTTCTTTGATCTGGGGACAGCCAGGTGCCCTTATGAATATCGAGATGATTAAATCTGGTACTGCTAACTACCATGTTTTTTGCAGCTGCAAAGTCTATCAGCCTCATACCATTGTCAGATGTTTCACTGTGGAGACTGAATTTCCCGACTGTTGGGCCAAAGATATTCTCCTTTCCAATTTTGGCATTAAAATCGCCTAGAATGATTTTAATGTCATGGGCAGGGCAACGGTCATATGTTTCTTCTAAGCGCTCGTAAAATATATCTTTGGTCTGTTCGTCCTTTTCTTCAGTCCATGTTTGTAAAAAATTGTCATTAAAAAATCCATGTTTGTAAAAATTTCTTTAAAAAATCCACGTAGGTAAAAAAATTTGTTTAAAAAATCAGAGGTTGTTAAAAAATATTTCTTTAAAAAAATCCAAGTTGTGACAAATCCACCACGTTTGTAAAACGAAAATCCTTTGAAAAATCCAAGTTTGTAAAAAAAACTCTTTGTATTGCATAAATGGATTAAATAAATAAATAAATCCAAGTTTGTTAAAAATTTTTCATTAAAAAATAAGCGGTTGTAACAGCAATTTTTCTTTAAAATATCCAAGTTGTGAAAAAATTGTCTTTAAAGAATCAAGTTCTTGAAATAAATTTATTTAAAAAAAGTCTACGTTTGTAAAACAAAAATTCTTTAAAAAATCTAAGTTTGTAAAAAATATTCTTTGAAAATTCTTTAAAAAATACGCGGTAGTATTTTTTTTTAAATATCCAAGTTGTGAAAAAATTGTCCTTAAAGAATAAACGTCTTGAAATAAATTTCTTTAAAAAAAACTACGTCTTGAAAAAAAAAATTCTTTAAAAACTTGGAAATTTGTATTCAAGGAATCCAAGACTTAAGAAAATTGTCTTTAGAATTTTTTTTTAAATCCACGTTTGTAAACAAAATTTTCTTTAAAAGTCCACGTTTGTAAACAAATTTTCTTTAAAAATCCAATGTTGTAAAAAAATTCTTTAAATAAACAACATTTGAAAAAAAATCTTTATACAATCCAAGTTTTGAAAAATCCACCACGTTTGTAAAAAAATCCTTTGAAAAATACAAGTTAAAAAAAATCTTTGGAAAATCCAAGTTTAATTTTCTTTAAAAAATACGCGGTTGTAACAAATGTTTTCTTTAAAATATCCATGTTGTGAAAAAATTGTCTTCAAAGAATGAACTTCTTGAAATAAATTTCTGTTAAAAAAATTCAAGTTGTGAATCCACGTTTGTAAAACAAAAATTCTTTAAAAATCTAAGTTTGTAACAAAATTCTCTGAAAAGTCTTTAAAAAATACGAGTTTGTAAAAAATGTTTTCTTTAAACTATCCAAGTTGAGAAAAAATTGTCCTTAAAGAATAAAAGTCTTGAAATAAATTTTTTTAAAAAAATCTACGTCTTGAAAAAAAAATTTCTTTAAAAAATTGGACAATTTTTTCAAAGAATCCAAGACTTAAGGAAATTGTCTTTAGAATTTTTTTAAATCCACGTTTGTAAACAAAATTTTCTTTAAAAATCCAAGGTTGTAAAAAAATTGTTTAAATAAACAACATTTGAAAAAAATTTTCTTTAAAAAAATCCACTTTTGTAAAAAATTCTTTAAAGAATCCACGTCTGTAAAAAAATGTTTTAAAAATCCACGTTGGTAAAACAATTTTCTTTAAAAAATCCGCGTTTGTATAAAATTCTTTAAAAAATCCACGTTTGTAAAAAAATTCTTTTAAAAATCCACGTTGGTAAACCAATTTTCTTTAAAAAATCCGCGGTTCTAAAAAAAATTTCTTCAAAAAATTCAAGTTCTGAAAAATCCACGTTTGTAAAAAATCTTTGTAAAATCAATGTTTGTAAAAAGATTCTTTAAAAATTCCAAGTTTGTAAACAAATTATTTTTAAAAAATCCACGTTTATAAAAAATCACATTAAAAAATCCACGTTGGTAAAAAATGTCTTTAAAAAATTTACGTTGGTAAAAACATCTTTAAAAAAAATTCAAGTTGTGAAAAAATTGTCTTTAAAGAATCAGAGACTTGAAATAATTTCTTTAAAAAATCCACGTCTTGAAATAATTTTTTTAAAAATTTAGAAATTTTTCTTTAAAAAATCCACGTCTTGAAATAATTTTTTTAAAAATTTAGAAATTTTTCTTTAAAAAATCCACGTCTTAAAATAAATTTTTTAAAAATTTAGAAATTTTTCTTTAAAAAATCCACGTCTTGAAATAAATTTTTTTAAAAATTTAGAAATTTTTCTTTAAAAAATCCACGTCTTGAAATAATTTTTTTTTTAAAATTTAGAAATTTTTTCTTTAAAAAATACACGTCTTGAAATAATTTTTTTAAAAATGTAGAAATTTTTTCTTTAAAAAATCCACGTTTTCAAAATTTTTTTTTAAATATTTAGAAATTTTTTCTTTAGCAAATCCCCGTTTGTAAACAAATTTTCTTTAAGAATCCAACCCAGTACTTTCTTTAATTTAGGTAATTACAACACTCATACAAGTCCTTGAAGTGGATGCTGTTTGTGTCAACAATGATGATGGTGTCGCCAACACTCACAGACAAACACATAATTTTATGGTTAACTGTATGCGTGGTTTCGATGTAGTAGTTGAAATCATTTTTATACCCTCCACCATAGTATGGAGGGTATATTAAGTTTGTCATTCCGTTTGTAACACATCGAACTAATCATTTGCGAACCTATAAAGTATATATATTCTTGATCAGGATAAAATTCTAAGACGATCTAGCCATGTCCGTCTGTCCGTCTGTCCGTCTGTCCGTCCGTCTGTTGTAATCACTCTAGCGTCCGCAATAATTGAGATAGAGTGCTGAAATTTTGCACCCGAAGGTCTTTTTTCCATAGGCAGGTCAAGTTCGAAAATGGGCTATATCGGTCCACTCTTTGGTATAGCCCCCATATAACGGTACCTCCGGATTTGAGGTATTTTGACGTTCTTCGCCACATTTGCAGACCGAATTAGCTATAATTTGGCACTTAGGGTTCCTAGTGATCAACAAAATTATATCCCAACGGATATGGGCATAGGTGCATGTTTTGGTATAGTCCCCATATAACGGTACCTCCCGATTTTCGGTATTTTGATTATTTTAGCCACAATTTTTAACCGAACTATCTGCAATTTAACATTTGAGGTTCTCAGTGGTCATGAAACATCTCCACGAAACATCGTCAACATAGGTCCATGTTTTGGTATAGCCCCTATATATCGGTACCTCCCGATTTTCGGTATTTTGAGAATTTTAGCTACAATTTTTAACCGAACTAGCTGTAATTTGTCATTTGAGGTTCTCAGTGGTCATTAAATATCTCCACAAAACATCGCCAACATAGGTCCATGTTTTGGTATAGCCCCCATATAACGGTACCTCCCGATTTTCGGTATTTTGAGAATTTTAGCCACAATTTGTAAACGAACTATCTGCAATTTGACATTTGAGGATCTCAGTGGTCATGAAACATCTCCTCCAAACATCGTCAACATAGGTCCATGTTTTGGTATAGCCCCCATATAACGGTACCTCCCGATTTTCGGTATTTTGATTATTTTAGCCACAATTTTTAACCGAACTATCTGCAATTTAACATTTGAGGTTCTCAGTGGTCATGAAACATCTCCACGAAACATCGTCAACATAGGTCCATGTTTTGGTATAGCCCCTATATATCGGTACCTCCCGATTTTCGGTATTTTGAGAATTTTAGCTACAATTTTTAACCGAACTAGCTGTAATTTGTCATTTGAGGTTCTCAGTGGTCATTAAATATCTCCACAAAACATCGCCAACACAGGTCCATGTGTTGGTATAGCCCCCATATAACGGTATCTCCCGATTTTCGGTATTTTGAGAATTTTAGCTGCAATTTTTAACAGAACTAGCTGTAATGATCGGTATTTTGAGAATTTTAGCTACAATTTTGTCTATTCAAAAATAATCGTCAATATAGGTCCATGTTTTGGTATATCCCCCCATATAACTGTACCTCCCGATTTTCGGGAATTTTCAGTGGTCACGAAATTTCTTCACTAAAATTCGTCAACATGGGTCCATTTTTGAGGGTCTACATTGTTTTGATGAAACTACCATAAATTTGACTCTTGAAGTTCCCTGCAGCTATAAAACTGTTCCGCCAAAAAAATTTAAAGATAGGTTGACTCTTTGATATAGCCCCGTAGGTGGTACCTTTCACCTAGCTGAACACATTTTTTAGATTAGATTAGATAACACTTTGCAACAAAATGGAGGTGAAAGTCTGGGGTACGGAAAATTCCTCTTGGGGAAGAAAGGTCTTGGTGAGTATATTATGAACCCCGAAGGACAGATCCGCCGTGAGTCGAACTTCCGCGTTATGGCGTGATTCAATTTTTGTTAGAGACCCTGTGGGCCATCAGGAATTAGCGTTGTATCTTTGTTCACTGTTGCTTAAGTGCTCTACAAAAACAACAAACAAAGATATAATGCTAATTCATGATTGCTCACAGGGTCTCTTGCAAAAACTTAATCACGCCATAACGCGGAAGTTCGACTCACGGCGCATCTATCCTTCGGGGTTTTTAATATACACACACCAAGGGCTTTTATCTCCAAAACGAATTATCTCTGCCCCAACATTTGTGTTCACAGTGTAAGACTATTTTAGGTGGAGGGTATAAAAAGTTTGGCCCGGCCGAACTTAACGACTTTTTACTTGTTTTTTTTTTTTTGTCATTGCTGTTGCGACACAAACACTTTCCATTTGCAACAATAACAACAACTGAGAAATGAACTGAAAACACAAAATGCTTGAGAGTGTGTATTGGTGTCGAATGAAAAGGAAATTGTCAACATGTGAATGTGTGAGATGGGATCAACAGTGAGTGTGTTTCAAAGTAAACACATGGAAACGTATACAGGTATTTAGGTATGTTTATTTCCACGATGTGTTTGTGGGTGTGAAAATGTGACTGTGTTTGTATTATTGTATAATATTTAAAAGCATTTTAATGTTTCAAGAAACTTGTTTTATTTTGTTGTTCTGTAGGTATTTGTAGTGATTCTGCTACTTCTTCATTGTGTACATGTTCATATGTGTGAATGTGTGTGATACTTGAAATAATACTTAAACAATTTTCATTCATTCAAAACGTACAAAATTATGGAAGTTGTGCCAACCACTCGTGCAAGAAGAAGATGAAGAAGTACCTTTTCAAGATGGCTGTGGTTTCCTTCTTCACGGTTCGTCTGCTAAATGGATGGATGCATGAGTGTTTAGTTATTGAATATTTTAAGTGAAAGTGAATGGTGAATGAAAAAGTGTTATAATGCAAATCAATGAATAATGATGTAATTGTTAGTCCAATAAATGAGGTAATCGCAAATGAAAAGAATTATTTTCAAAATGAAAAAATACTATGAAAAGGCAATCTTGTTCGAGTGTACACTTCATTGTTGAAAACAAAATACGCAAAGTATTTGTTGTTTAATAAACATGACAGTATCTGAAAAAAAAAACAAAACACCTTTTGGTTAAAAATAATTATTGCAGTTAAAACGCATTCAATAATCAAAAATGCATCAACCAACTAAATTTTTAATGAGTCTTTTACAATACTCTCCCCTCATGAAGATGTATCATAAAAAGATTGTCTAAAAGTGTAGGGTATGGAAATTGTTATTTTTGTTTATAGTAAATATGTTCGCTTTTTTAACCACTCCCATCAACTTCCCTTTCACCAAACGGAGTTTACAAAAGACTACATTTGCTCTCCCTCCCACCCCTAGTCAAGTGTTTGATTATGAAAAACACTAAACCACTTTCATTGAAAATTCATAAGCACATTCGCTGTTTTCTTGCATTTTTTTTGCAAATTCTCTTTTATATAACCACCATTACCTTCACCACCAGCACCACCACCACATATGCTTTTGTCAATGAATAATAACACCGCTCCAGTTTCATTTAAATGGCTTTTTCCTGTTTCCGTTTCGCTTTCAACTTTTATTTTAAAAAGAAACATTTTATATTTAAGTGGTATTTCAGGGGTGGGGGGTGGTAGAAGAGTTGTGCAATTGAATACAACTAATCGACGTTTTGTTTATTTGAAGTATTTACGTATGCATTTACATATATGTTTGTTTGCATAAAAAAGTAAATTCATTCATTTGAATTCAAATTCAATGGAAATTAAGCAAATATAATAATCTTATTTACCTACCTACCTGTTGGTATTTTAATCCTCTTAAATGGATTTGTCATTAAGAGAAGAGATTTTTTTCTTTCAAAAGAAAACAATTCAAAGTTTGAAGAAATACTTCAGAACTTACTTAAATAAGCGGGATATTTTTGCAAAAAGGATGAGATAAATGAAAAAAATGGATGTTTGTTTTTATAGAGAGACGAGTCGAATGGAGACATAATCGTCTTTATAGACAAGCAGAAGGGAGAGAATTTTTTTAAATAAAATTTTATCAAAACGTGGATTTTTTTAAATTAGTTCTTTTCAAGACGTGGATTTTTTAAAATTTTTTTAAGATATGGATTTTTTGACAATTTTTTCAAGACGTGGATTTTTAAAGAGAATATTTCAATACGTTGATGTTATAAGAAATTTTTTTCAAGGTGTGGATTTTTTAAGATTTTTTTTAAGATGTGGATTTTTTGACAATTTTTTTAAGACGTGGCTTTTTTAAGAATTTTTTCAAGGCATGGATTTTTAAAAGGAATTTTTCAATACATTGATGTTATAAGAATTTTTTTTCAAGGATTTTTTAAGATGTGTATTTTTTGACAATTTTTTCAAGACGTGGATTTTTTAAGAATTTTTTCAAGTCGTTGGTTTTTAAAGAGAATTTTTTCAATACGTTGATGTTATAAGAAATTTTTCAAGGTGTGGATTTTTTAAGATTTTTTTAATATGTGGATTTTTTGAATATTTTTTCAAGACGTGTATTTTTAAAGAGTATTTTTCAAGACTAGGATTTTTTAGGAAATTTTTTCAAGACGGGGATTTTTAAGAACTTTCTTCAAGACTAGGACTGATTTTTTTTAAGAAATTCTTTCAAGACGTGGATTTTTTTAAGAAAATTTTTTCAAGTCTTGGATTTTGTAGGAAATTTTTTTCAAGACGTCTTGATAGATAAAAAGGATAGGACAAGCAGGAGGGAGAGGATTTTTTTAAATAAAATGTTATCAAAACGTGGATTTTTTAAAAAAAAAAACATTTTTTCCAGGCATGGATTTTTTAAAGAACTTATTTTCAAGACGTGGATTTTTAAAGAGAATTTTTTCAATACGTTGATGTTTTAAGAAATTATTTTCAAGGCGTGGATTTTTTAAGATTTTTTTTAAGATGTGGATTTTTATGACAATTTTTTCAAGACGTGGATTTTTTTAATAATTTTTTCAAGACGTGGATTTTTAAAGAGAATTTTTCAATACGTTGATGTTATAAGAAATTTTTTTCAAGGTGTGGATTTTTTAAGATTTGGATTTTTTGACAATTTTTTAAGACGTGGCTTTTTTAAGAATTTTTTCAAGGCATGGATTTTTAAAAGGAATTTTTCAATACATTGATGTTATAAGAATTTTTTTCAAGGATTTTTTAAGATGTGTATTTTTTGACAATTTTTTCAAGACGTGGATTTTTTAAGAATTTTTTCAAGACGTTGGTTTTTAAAGAGAATTTTTTCAATACGTTGATGTTATAAGAAATTTTTCAAGGTGTGGATTTTTTAAGATTTTTTTTAATATGTGGATTTTTTGAATATTTTTTCAAGACGTGTATTTTTAAAGAGTATTTTTCAAGACTAGGATTTTTTAGGAAATTTTTTCAAGACGGGGATTTTTAAGAACTTTCTTCAAGACTAGGACTGATTTTTTTTAAGAAATTCTTTCAAGACGTGGATTTTTTTAAGAAAATTTTTTCAAGTCTTGGATTTTGTAGGAAATTTTTTTCAAGACGTCTTGATAGATAAAAAGGATAGGACAAGCAGGAGGGAGAGGATTTTTTTAAATAAAATGTTATCAAAACGTGGATTTTTTAAAAAAAAAAACATTTTTTCCAGGCATGGATTTTTTAAAGAACTTATTTTCAAGACGTGGATTTTAAAAGAGAATTTTTTCAATACGTTGATGTTTTAAGAAATTATTTTCAAGGCGTGGATTTTTTAAGATTTTTTTTAAGATGTGGATTTTTATGACAATTTTTTCAAGACGTGGATTTTTTTAATAATTTTTTCAAGACGTGGATTTTTTTAAGAATTTTCTTCAAGACTAGGATTGATTTTTTAAGAAATTGTTTCAAGACGTGCATTTTTTAAGAAAATTTTTTCAAGACTTGGATTTTTTAGGACAGTTTTTTAAGACTTGGATTGTTTAGGAAATTTGTTCCAGATGTGGATTTTTTTTAAAAATTGGATTTTTTAGGAAATTTTATAAAAAAAAACTTTAAGACGTAGATTTAAAAAAAACCTAAGACGTAGATTAAAAAAACTTAATAGGAAGATTTAAAAAAAACTTTAAGACGTAGATTAAAAAAAAAACGTGGATTAAAAAACTTTAAGTTATAGATTTAAAAAAAATTAAGACGTGAAATTGAAAAAAAAAAACCTTTTTCAAGACAATGTTTTTAAGAAGTGAATTTTTTAAAGAAAATTTGTTTAAGACTTGGAGCTTTTAAAGAAAATTTTAAAGACATTGATTTTTGAACGAATTTTTTCCAGATTGATTTAAAAAATGAAGACATGGATTTTTAAAGAATATTTTTTCAATTTTGGATTTTTTAAACAATATTTCTTATTTTTTTCAAGACTTGGGCTTTTAAATAAAATTTGTTTCAAGACGTTTGTTTTTAAAAAAAAAGTTGTTCAAGACGTGGGTTTTTAAACAATATTTTTTCAAGACGTGGGTTTTAAAATAAATTTTTTGAATTATTTAATATATATATTTAATTAAAAAAAAATTAAAGAATTTCTTTTCAAGTCTTGTGTTTTTAATATTTTTTTTACATGTATTAAACAAATTAAAGAAAATTTAGATTTTAGATTTTTAAAGAACGTTTTCGAAGACGTGGATTTATTAAATTTTTTAAGACGTGTATTTAAAAAAAAAACATTTTTTCAAGACGTGGATTTTTTTAAAGAACATTTTTCCAAGGCGCGGATTTTTAAATAACATTTTTTAAGACGTTGGTTTTTAAAGAGAATTTTTTCAATACGTTGATGTTATAAGAAAATTTTTCAAGGTGTGGATTTTTTAAGATTTTTTTAATATGTGGAATTTTTGAATATTTTTTCAAGACGTGTATTTTTAAAGAGTATTTTTCAAGACTAGGATTTTTTAGGAAATTTTTTCAAGACGGGGATATTTAAGAACTTTCTTCAAGACTAGGATTGATTTTTTTTAAAGAAATTCTTTCAAGACGTGGATTTTTTTAAGAAAATTTTTTCAAGTCTTGGATTTTGTAGGAAATTTTTTTCAAGACGTCTTGATAGATAAAAAGGATAGGATTGTCGTCTTTATAGACAAGCAGAAGGGAGAGGATTTTTTTAAATAAAATGTTATCAAAACGTGGATTTTTTAAAAAAACATTTTTTCCAGGCATGGCTTTTTTAAAGAACTTATTTTCAAGACGTGGATTTTTAAAGAGAATTTTTTCAATACGTTGATGTTTTAAGAAACTATTTTCAAGGCGTGGATTTTTTAAGCCCCGCAGGGGCATTCCTAAAAAGGGATGACGGGTGTAACGACCCCGCGGACCCCACGTTACCGACCATGGGCGGTATAACCCTAATATACCTGTGAGAGCCAACCCAAATAGGTGGGGAATAGGGTCTCTAGGTATCTGCGTTGTTACGGCGGACAAGGCAGTAGGGATGGCAGCGGATGAGCCTATATAGGTCAACGGTGGCGCCCACAGACTTCCAAGAAGTGTACGCTCGTGCTTAGGCAAAAGGTTAATCCTGGGGAACCTTAATTGAGAGCAGCCCTCTCAACCAGGATAGGAGACAGTGGTCCAATCACTCACTTCTCCGAATGCTAACTGATTAAACCGAACACGCAAAGAGAAAATATAAAAACCAATCCGAAAAACAGATCACCGAACTGGCGACGAAATAGGACTATCGAGTACGGAACATGGAACATAAGAAGCTTAAATGGGAAAGAAAACGAATTGGTTGATGAAATATTGGGAACAAATGTTAAATACCTAGCCATAACCGAAACAAAGAAGAAGGGGTGCGGCTGTGAAATATTAAAAGACGGTTTCATTCTATTATATTCTGGAGTTCCGAAGAAGGAAAGAGCCCGAGCTGGCGTAGGCTTCGTAATCCATAAGGAAATGGAAGACTCTATCTGCGAATGGAAATTCATAAATGAAAGAATAATGGCTTTAAAAGTTAAAGAGGACACTTCACATACAACATTAGTTGTTGCGTATGCACCAACAGAAGACGCATCTGCAGAAGAAAAAGATACATTTTTTGACAATCTTCAAAACACTATTGACGACATTACTACAGATGTGATCCTAATGGGGGACTTCAACGGAAGAGTTGGAAGAAGCCCAGAAAATTATGAAAATGTTGTAGGGAAATACGGGGAGGAAGAAATAAACAACAACGGTACCCGATTGTTGCAATTCTGTATTGCCAATCAGCTAATAATTACAAACACAATGTTTCCTCATAAACACATTCATAGATACACGAGGGAGGAACCCGCACGACATGAAAAATCGGTTATAGACTATATAATTATTAGGAAAAACCAACTACCTAGATGCCGGGACGCCAGAGTCAAAAGAGGTCCGGAAATAGGCAGCGACCACTTTCTGGTCGTTTTGCGCAGAGCAATAACAAAAACCCCGCGAAAAGCAACCAGACAGAGAAATCTGCGAACAAAAATTAAAATTTCAAAATTAAAATCCAGGGCGGTCCAAGAAGAATTTGCTCGAAAGGTAACAGAAAAGGCAAATGAACTTAGAACATCGGCTCTAAATGAAAATGTAGATATCTTATGGACTAATTTTAAAACCATAATGATGGAAGCAGCAAAAGAAGTATGCGGCGAAGCGAAGTGCGGAGGACGACACGTTAAAGCAACCAAATGGTGGAACGACACTATTAAATGCGAAGTTAGAGAAAAGAAAACAAGATGGAAACAATACCTCAACAACAGAACGCCATCAAACTACAACCATTACAAAGAACAACGAATAAGAGTCAAGGAAATTGTCCGCAAATCGAAATCTGAATCGTGGGAGGAATTCGGAAAATATATGGAAGAAAACTACAATCAGAACCAAAAACTGTTTTATAGAACTTTAAAAAGCCTCAGAAGACCAAAAGAGTGCCCCATTAAATTTATCCGAAGTAAAGAAGGAGAGCTACTGAGGGACGACCAAAAGATAATGGCACGGTGGAGAGAGTATTTCAACGAGCTACTAAATGGTGATAGCACACCCGTTACGGAACAAACACCAATAACTCAAGAAGATGAAGGTGTAACAAATATAATAACAACGCAAGAACTTAGTCAAGCTCTACAGAAAATGAAACTGGGGAAAGCAGCAGGCCACGTTGGTATAGCCCCAGAACTGCTGAAATACATGGGTGCGACAGGCGAAGAAATGCTTCTCAAAGTGATAAATGTTGCATGGACGACGGCCACGATACCCAGCGACTGGCAGGTAGCCATAATCAACCCCATATTCAAAAAGGGCGATAACCAACTTTGTCAGAACCATCGAGGAATATCCCTTTTATCAGTTGCAGGAAAAATCTACTCTAGAATCCTAACAAACAGACTTAGGAGTGAAATCGAAGACGAACTCGAAGAAGAACAGTGTGGTTTCAGACCCAATCGAGGTACACAAGACCTGATATTCACAATGAGACAAATATCAGAAAAGACCATAGAGTACAATAAGGAAACACATTGTTGCTTTATCGATCTAGAAAAAGCCTTCGACTCGGTAAAATGGCAGGAAATATGGGATGTGCTGGACAAAAGAAATGTCAACGGTAATTTGATAAGAAGAATAAAAAGTTTTTATAAAATATGCCGAAATTACGTGAGAACGGGAAACTCTACCTCGGAAGAATTTCTGACGAACCAAGGTGTAAGACAAGGAGACATATTGAGCCCATATTTATTTATAATTCTAATGGACGACATTATAAAGACGTGTAAGGAGTCATTTCGAACATTGAATATGGGAAATTGGAAAATGCAACCTGTTAAAATATCAATGCTAGCTTATGCAGACGATGTGACTATATTAGCCAACAATCAAGAAAACCTACAACAAAATATAAACATTTTCGTAAACGAAATGACAAGACGGGGTCTACGCATTAATATCAAGAAAACGGAAACAATGGTCATCAGCCGAAATAAATGTGAACACCAACTGCACATCGGAACTGAACCCCTAAAACAAGTTAAACATTTTTGCTACCTTGGTGCAATACTAAGCGAAGACGGGAAAGCCGACAGAGATCTTAACCGTAGAATATCAGCAACAGCAAATCTCTACTATAGCCTCAACCGAAACTTCATCAGTAAGAGAGAAGTAACAAAAGGAACAAAACTAGCAGTTTTCAAATCAACTTACGTTCCAACACTTACGTATGGAAGTGAATCATGGGCACTCACAACCAAAAACCAGAACAGAATCCAAACATCAGAAATGAAGTACCTACGCCGCGTTGCAGGAAAAACCAGGAGAGATAGGGTTAGAAATGATACAATCAGATCTAACCTAGAAATCGAGCCCCTTAACGACAAAATCGAGAAAAACAATCTAAGATGGTTTGGCCATGTGACAAGAATGCCAGATACAAGATTACCAAAACGTGCTTTAGAAGCAAGACCCACTGGGACAAGAAGTAGAGGAAGACGAAGGAAAACCTGGATGGACACAGTTAACAGTATATTAACCAAACGTAATATAGAACCCACAACAGCCAAAGCTGCGGCTCAAGACAGAGTAAAATGGAGAAATCTTTGCAAAAACCTCTACACTGCAAGGTAAAAGAGGTCCGGAATAAGTAAGTAAGTAGGATTTTTTAAGATTTTTTTAAGATGTGGATTTTTATGACAATTTTTTCAAGACGTGGATTTTTTTAAGAATTTTATCCAAGACGTGGATTTTTTTAAGAATTTTCTTCAAGACTAGGATTGATTTTTTAAGAACTTTCTTCAAGACTAGGATTGATTTTTTAAGAACTTTCTTCAAGACTAGGATTGATTTTTTAAGAAATTGTTTCAAGACGTGCATTTTTTAAGAAAATTTTTTCAAGACTTGGATTTTTTAGGACAGTTTTTTAAGACTTGGATTTTTTAGGAAATTTGTTCCAGACGTGGATTTTTTTTAAAAATTGGATTTTTTAGGAAATTTAATAAAAAAAACTTTAAGACGTAGATTTAAAAAAACCTAAGACGTAGATTAAAAAAAACTTAATAGGAAGATTAAAAAAAAACTTTAAGACGTAGATTAAAAAAAAAATAAGATGTGGATTAAAAAACTTTAAGTTATAGATTTAAAAAAAAATTAAGACGTGAAATTAAAAAAAAAACCTTTTTCAAGACAATGTTTTTAAGAAGTGAATTTTTTAAAGAAAATTTGTTTAAGACTTGGAGCTTTTAAAGAAAATTTTAAAGACATTGATTTTTCAACGAATTTTTTTCTGATTGATTTAAAAAATGAAGACATGGATTTTTTAAGAATATTTTTTCAATTTTGGATTTTTTAAACAATATTTCTTATTTTTTTTCAAGACTTGGGCTTTTAAATAAAATTTGTTTCAAGACGTTTGTTTTAAAAAAAAGTTTTTCAAGACGTGGGTTTTTAAACAATATTTTTTCAAGACGTGGGTTTTAAAATAATTTTTTTGGATTATTTAATATATATATTTAATTAAAAAAAATTAAAGAATTTCTTTTCAAGTCTTGTGTTTTTAATAATTTTTTTACGTGTATTAAACAAATTAAAGAAAATTTTGGATTTTAGATTTTTAAAGAACAATTTCGAAGACGTGGATTTATTAAATTTTTTAGGACGTGTATTTAAAAAAAAACACATCTTTTCAAGACGTGGATTTTTTTAAAGAACATTTTTCCAAGGCGCGGATTTTTAAATAACATTGTTTAAGACGTGGATTTTTTGAATAACATTTTTTAAGATGTGGATTTTTTAAATAACTTTTTTTGAGACTTGGATTTTTTGAATAACATTTTTTTAAGACGTAGATTTTTTAAATAACTTTTTTTGAGACGTGGATTTTCTAAAGAAGACTTTTTCAAAAAGTGGATTTTCTAAAGAAGACTTTTTCAAGAAGTGGATTTTCTAAAGAAGGCTTTTTCAAGAAGTGGATTTTTATAAGAAGACTTTTATAAGAAGTGAATTTTTTTAAGAAAACTTCTTCAAAATTTTAAATAAATTTTTCAAGACGTGGTCTTTATAAATAATAATTTCAAGGCATGGATTTTATAAATAATATAATTTTTCAAGACAAGAACTTTTAAAAGAACGTGTTTTTCAAGAGGTGAATTTTTTTAAAGATTTTTTTTCAAAAGGTCGATTTTTGAAAGAATATTTTTCAAAAAGTGGACTTTTTTAAAAATTTCAAAAAGAGGATTTTGTTCCGAACTGTTTTTCAATACGTGGATTTTTTAAAGGACATTAATTCAAGACGTGGATTCTTTAAACAGAACATTACATATTTTCAAGACGTGGATTTCTTAAATAACATTTTTTCAAGGCGTAGATTTTTTAAACAACAATTTTTCAAGCCTTGCATTTTTCTAATCTACATTTTTTAAGGCGTGAATTTTTAAAGGAAACTTTGTCAAGACTTAGTTTTTAAAAGAAGACTTTTTCAAGGCTTGGTTTTTTTTAAAGAAAACTTTTTCAAGACGTGGATTTTATAAATAATAATTTTTCAAGTCGTGGATTTTATAAATAGTACAATATTTTCAAGACTAAGACTTTTAAATAATATTTTTTCAAGACGAGGAATTTTAAAATAACGTGTTTTTCAAGACGTGGATTTTTAAAGATTATTTTTTCAAGAATTGGATTTTTTAAAGATTATTTATTCAAAAAGAGGATTTTTTTCAAAAAGTGGTCTTTAAAAAAATTTTTTTTTTTGTTTTTCAAAATAGTCAGGCTTTATCCCATAATATTAATATTTTACTAAAACAACTTAAATTTTTTTGAATTTTTTTTTTCAAAAGTGGACTTTTTAAAGACCATTTTTTCCAAAAGTGGACTTTTTAAAGAAAATTTTTTCAAAAAATGGACTTTTCAAAGAACATTTTTCAAAAAGTTGACTTTTTAAAGAACAGTTTTTTAAAAAATGGATTTTGTAGAGAACATTTTTTCAATACGTGAATTTTTTAAAAAACATTCATTTAAGACGTGGATTCTTAAAGATTTTTTTTCAAAGGTAGATTTTTTATGATTTTTTTCAAACGTGGATTTTTAAAAACATTTTTTCTTTTAAACGTGGGTTTTTTATGATTTTTTTCAAACGTGGATTTTTAAAAACATTTTTTCTTTTAAACGTGGATTTTTTAAAGAACTTTTTTTCACAAACGCTGATTTTTTCAAAGAATTTTTTAACAAACGTGGATTTTTTCAAAGAATATTTTTTCACAAACGCTGATTTTTTCAAAGAATTTTTTAACAAACGTGGATTTTTTCAAAGAATATTTTTTCACAAACGTGGATTCTTTCAAAGAATTTCAGACAATATTTTTTGCACACGTGGATTTTTTCAAAGAATATTTGTTCACAAACGTGGGTTTTTTCAAAGAATATTTTTTAGCAAACGTGAATTTTTTAAAGAATCCTTGTAGGAAATGTCAATAGTGAATCTATACTGACTTACTACTGACATTGTCAACAGTACTACTGACAAACTGTAGACAACTAATGTAATTTCCTATAGACATTTTGTATGAACGTGTCATTCGAAAGTCAGTACTGACATTGGAACTAGTATGTCAGTAGTTCCTGAGGAACCATGTGTTGACATTGGAGGTAGTGAGTCAGTAGAGACATTGGGGTAGTGAGTCAATAGTAGTTCATAAAGGGTCATATGGAGACATTGGTACCAGACTTCCCTTACTAAGTTTTTTGGCTTATATGAACTTTTTATAGATTAAAAAGCTATATGGTACGTTTAATAAGACGATGATCTTACACTTTTGTTTAAATAATATACATATTTTATTAAAGAAAAATACATATTATTGAAAATGCTAAAAAAGTAAAAATTGCGTTGTAAATAAGGGCTAAGTCCAAAATTCCACATAAGTTCAAAATAAACATTTGAAAATTTAAATAATAACAAAGTCGTTTTCATTGTCAGAAATATCATCGCCTTTTATTTTCTTGGCCATAAGACTTGTGGCGACTTGTCTGCTCAAAATATTTCTTCTTCTGCTGCATTTAACCTTTTATCATGCGATTCTCTGAATGTTGCTATAACATCTAGGAATTGAAAAGAATAAACATGTATAAAAAAAACAAAATGTCCTTAAATTTGCTTACCTATTACAGCTGTATAAACAGTGGACATTATAACTCATTATTATGTCGTGTTCAAATATGTATATTGGGTTCAGCATTTCCAGCAAGACGGAACATTATATTTGCCAGGTCCACAATCTTCTCTAAAGATTCCACAAAATGTCTAATTGTCGAAGTTTTACCACACATGTTGTCAGCCGCCTCAGAATTTGTATTTTCATAATTGTCAATTTTTTCACTTGTCTTTTATAATTTCTTTTGTTCATACTTGTTATTAAAAGCTGAATCACACGTTAAATTCACTATATTTTATTGATTTTTCACAAAAACACTTTTTTCACGAAGCGCCAAAATTATTTTACACCATCAGCTATTAAAATAATCAATGCTTCTTCTTATTAAGATAAAAGTATCAATAGTTGACAACATGTTGACAAAGTGTTGACTTTGTCACCATAATAGTAGACAAAGTGTTGACATGTCGACACATGTCCCCATGCTTCCTACAGGGATATTTTTTCAAACGTGGATTTTTAAATAATGTTTTTTCAAACGTGATTTTTTTAAAGAATATTTTTTCAAACTCGAATTTTTTTAAGAATATTTTTTTAAACTAGGATTTTTTAAAAAACATTTTTTCAAACGTGAATATTTTAAAAAATATTTCTTCAGACGTGGATTTTTTAAAAAATATTTTTTCAAGAGTTGGATTTTTTAAAGATTATTTGTTCAAAAAGAGGACTTTTTAAAGAACATGTTATCCAATAGTGGACTGTTTAAAGAACATTTCTTCCAAAAGTGGACTTTTTAAAGAACATTTTTCAAAAAGTGATCTTTTTAAAGAACAGTTTTTTTTCAATACGTGGATTTTTTAAAGAACATTCATTCAAGACGTGGATTCTTTAAAAAATTTTTTTCAAATGTGGATTTTTTCACAAACGTGCATTTTTTTAAGAATATTTGTTCAAACGTGGATTTTTAAAAAATATTTTTTATCATGGGTTTTTAAAGAATTTTTTTAAATGTTGGCGTTTTTTATTGCTGGACTGCAGAATTTTACATCTTTGTGTTTATTTCAGCTTGAGTCCATATTTTGTTGTAATTCAATTGTTTGAATAACAACAAAATATTTTAAAGTGGATATGAAATTGATTAGTTGCGGGCGAAGGGTAGGGAATACTATAGTTTCAGTTGTCACCAAACAACTTCATCAGTTCCCTTTTTCGCCGACTCTGTATCGATAAACAGGTCAATAAAGCCATCTAGCAAATTAAATAAAATGAGAAATTTGCTGTATGGCCCTAAAGCTGTTTACCCTACAATTTGAGTCGAACTAAAGAATTTCATATCCACCACTGTTATTATGTCGTCTTTGCTTCGCAAAGAATACGAACATAGGAGTGTTGCTTCAATAAGCGGGGGTAAAAACAACAAGAAAGTTGTTTTTGCATTACGCATTGGTCAACAAGGCCGTGCTGATGCCTATTATTGTTGTTGGCGTTTTTTATTGTTGGACTGCAGAATTTTACATCTTTGTGTTATTTTTGTTGTTATTCAAACAATTGAATTACAACAAAATATGGACTCAAGCTGAAATAAACACAAAGATGTATTTTTTTAAATGTTTTTCTAAAAATGAGGATTTTTTTAAGAAGGTTTTTCAAAAAAAGTGGATTTTTAAAGAATATTCTTCAAGAACGTGGATTTTTTAAAGAATATTTTTCAAAGAAAGGGGATTTCTTTAAAGAATGATTTTCAAAGATAGATATAAAGACGTTTTTAACGTGAAATTTTTAAAAAAATATTTTTCAAAGAGCGTGGATATTTTAAAGAAAATTTTTCAAGACTCGGTTTTTATACCCTCAGCCTTTAGGCTAAAGAGGGTATTTACACTTTGATACGACCAAAAATGTGCCTCATCGAAATAATGGTTTTAGACCCCAAGTATGTTTGTACGATATCCGTTTCAGACAATTTTGAGTAGATCTAGCAATGTCCGTCCGTCTGTCTGTCTGTCCGTCTGTCTGGCTGGCTGGTGCGCACGATAACTCTCGAACGGATCAATCGATTCGGTTCAAATTTTGGGTATCGAATTATTTTGTCCAGATTCGATTTAAGTTCGAAGATGGGCCATATAGGTCCACTCCTTCAGGTACCTCCCCCACAAATGTTCAAAAATTGTCGCAAAACTTGTGCGCACGATAACTCTTGTAGGGAATAACCGATTTGGTCCATACTTTGCACATCGTGTAATTTCTACCAAACTTAGATGAGGTTTCAATATGGACTCAATCGGTCCACTCCTTAGGGTACCTCCCACACAAAATTTCGGAAAAGTTCAGTTTAGGACCTGGTCTCGAATCGCTTTGATTTTTGTTTACGCAAGCTGTATTCGCTGTCCTCTATACGACGATGTAAGTTTCATTAGGGGCAAGTCCATACTTCCTGAGAAAAGTTACAAAAAGCCCTATGACACCGTGTGTAATGGTTGGAGCGCAAGATAACCCTCGAACGTATCTGCCGATTCGGTCCAAAATTTGGCTTTCGTAATATTTTGTCCAAACTTAGTTCAAGTTCAAAGATGGATTATATCGGTCCACTCCTTCCGGTACCTCCCCAACAAAAGTTCGAAAATGTTCGGAAAATTTGTGCGTACGATAACTCTTGAAGGAAGTTACCGATTTGGTCATTACTTCGCACATTATGAAATTTCTACCAGACATAGATGAGGTTCCAATATGGACTCAATCGGTAAACTCCTTCGAGTACCTCCCACACAAAATTTCGGAAAAGTTCAGTTTAGGACCTGCTCACGAATCGCCCTGGTTTTTGTTGTAACATCTTGTATTCACTGTCCCCTATACGAAGGTACAAGTTTCCTCAGGGGCAGGTCCATACTTCCAGAAAAATAGACTGAAAGTTGAAAAACAAACCCTATGACACCATGTTTATGGGTGGAAGCGCAATATAATTCTCGAACAGAAATGCCGATTCCGGCCAAAATTTGGCCTTCGTAATATTGTTTCCAAACTTAGTTTAAGTTCGTAGATAAGCCATATCGGTCCACTCCTTCAGGTACCTACCCCACAAAAGTTCAAAAATATTCGGAAAAATTGTGCGCACGATAACTCTTGATGGGAGTGACCGATTTGGTCCATACTTTACACATTCTCATAATATCTACCAGATATAGATCAGGTTCGAATATGGACTATGTTTGTCCACTCCATCCCGTACCTCTCACACTAAATTTTGGATAAGTTCACTTTAAGACCTGATGTCGAATCACTTTGATTTTTGTTGAGTCAACTTGCATTCGCTGCCTCAATTACGATGGTAAAAGTTGTTTCAGGGGCAAGTCCATACTTCTTGAGAAAACAGCTCGAAGGGTGTAAAAACCCCCTATGGCACCCCCATGGTCTATGTCGGTCCATTCCTTTAAGTACCTTTTCCGCAAAAATTGTGAACTTTAATCCTAATCAACATTTTTGTCGGTTCATACGACCGAAATTTTGAAACCCCCTAACTACATAAGTTTTTTGTGAAAAAAGTGTTTCAATTTGCCCATGCTGAGGGTATATCTCTGTCGGCAAAGCCGACTGATACTTTTTTACTTGTTTAAAGACATTTACTTACTTAGCTGGCACATTACAGAACATTTGTTCCATAGACCGAATTCTGCGTGCACCGCCAAGTGGCTCGAATTTATACGCCTTTTTAGCGGGTTCATCATCGCTCATTCTTATTATATGGCCTAGCCGACGCAATCGCTGCATCTCGATACGTTTAACTATAATGATGTCGTTGTATAGCAGATACAGCACGTGGTTCATACGACGTCGATATTCACCGTCATCGCAGATAGGTCCGTAGATCTTTCGAAGAATTTTTCTCTCAAACACGCCAAGCACTGCCTTATCTGCTCGCGCAAGTACCCAGGCTTCGGAACCATACATCAGCACGGGTAGTATCAGTGTTTTGTAAAGCGTTATTTTTGTTTGACTAGTTGTGGCGGGCTGTCGAAGGCTGGTTTATACTCGACGAAAAGGTGGTAGGTGTCGGTCTGCATCTCTTTGGTCTTCTCCAGGATTTGCCGCAGGGTAAATATCTGGTCATTGATGGATTTGCCAGGTCTGAAGCCGCATTGGTATGGTCCAATTATTTCCTTGACCATGGGCTTTAGTCGTTCGCACAATATCTCTGACATTATCTTGTAGGCAATAAAGTCGTATCACATTTCTTATGGACGGGACACAGGATGCTTAGGTACCAATCGTCGGGTACGCGTTCTTCCTGCCAGATGGAGCTAACTAGCTGATGCATACACCTTATCAGCGTGTCGCCTCCGGTTTTAAACAGCTCGACTGGTAGGCCATCAGCTCCTGCTGCCTTATTATTTTTCAGCCGATTTATTGCTGTCTTTACCTCATCCTGGCCGGGTGGTATACATTCAATACCATCTTCTGGGATTGGATCTGTGGTATCTTCGTCGACTTCGCTACTATTGGATACCAACAGTTTGGAAAAATGCTCTTTCCATATCCTTAGCACACTATCTGCATCAGTTTCCAGATTACCTTTCTGGTCTCTACAGGAGGATGTGCCTGTACCAAAGCCATCTGTTTGATGTTTCACTCTTTGGTAGAATTTCGGACTTCATTCTGACTCCTGTACATCTCGATTTTTTCACACTCCCGCTTTTCCATTTCTCTCTTTTTCTTGCGGAAAAGACGTTTCTCCTCTCTCCTTTTCTCCCGATACCTCTCTCGTGCGCTACGCGGTGCTACTGATTGTAAAGTAGCCCTATATGCCGCATTTTTCTCTTCGGTAGCAGCACGACACTCCTGGTCATACCATGGATTCCTTGGTGGAGGTCTCTGGTATCCAAGTACTGATTTTGCGGCTGTTTGCATGGAATGGACAATGTTTTGCCATTGTCCTGATATGTTATCGGGACAAGGAGTGCTTTGATTAAGCAGTTGGGCCAGTTGAGTGGAATATGCAGTGGCTATCTGTTGTGATTGCAGCTTACCGATGTCTAACTTTCGTGTTGTGTCTGTTCGTACTTTGTTTGCTACATTTAACCGGGTGCGTACCTTTGCTGCAACAAGGTAGTGGTCCCGAGTCTATGTTTGCTCCTCGGAACGAGCTCACATCCAACTCGCTCGATGAATGTCTTCCATCTATCACAACGTGATCAATTGGATTTCTTGTTCTTTGATCTGGCGACAGCCAGGTGCCCTTATGGATGTCGAGATGTTTAAATCTGGTGCTGCGAAATACCATGTTTTTTGCTGCTGCGAAGTCTATCATGCCATTGTTAGATGTTTCATTGTGGAGACTGAATTTTCCGACTGTTGGGCCAAAGATATTTTCCTTTCCAATTTTGGCATTAAAATCGATTAGAATAATTTTAATGTCATGGGCAGGGCAACGGTCGTATGTTTCTTCTAAGCGCTCATAAAATATATCTTTGGACTGTTCGTCCTTGTCTTCAGTGGGAGCATGAGCGCAAATAAAGCTGATGTTGAAGAATTTTGCTTTTATTCGAATTGCAGCAAGTCTTTCATTCACTACAAATCCGCAACCAAACTCATGTTTTATGTCATGGCAGCTATAATACAGTGCGTCACCTTTAGGTGTTTTTGTGACACCTTTCCCGTTCCATCGTATTTCCTGTATGGCAGTAATATCGGCCTTGTACTTTTCAAGTACATCTTCCAATGCGTAAACTGCACCTTCTCTATAAAGAGTGCGAACATTCTAGGTGCAGATTCGCAGATCATGGTCCTTAAAACGTTTGCGGAGGGTTACTAACCCGCGCCCAAACCCAAGTTTTTAACGTTCTTATTGGTGAACGCGCGGCACATGTTAGCTCACTACCATTAACGGGTGTTAAAGGCAGCTCCCCAGGTGACACCATGGGGAGGTCAGTGTCCACTTGAGATGAGAGAGGGACCAAGTTAAATCCTGCACTTTGCCATGTTAAAGCCGGTCACGACCGTTCCTTGGTATCTCTCATCCCCTACGTCACCCACAACTATACATTTACACAAAATAATTTTCAAATTTAAAAGTATGTATCTGACATTTACAACTTTGCCCGTACCTTGTGTAAGTTAAGTTTAGGTTACTTTCAAGAATACAATTTTAATTTAATATTAAAACTATATTTTTTAAACCGGTTAACCGACACAAATAACCGGGTTTTTCGGTTAACCGAATATTACGTTTTTGCCGAAACCCGGTTTCGGTTTTGTAACTCAAAACCGGGTAACCGGTTAGCCTGTTTCAGTTTTGGACATCCAACTTAATTCACGCACCACATATCAAGATTCTAGCTATATCCGTTAAATATGTATAATACAAAGGGTACCATATTTAGTACTTTTCGTACCCTTCCAACTTATTATATTATATGGTTTTTCGAATGTGGATTTTTTTAAAGAAATGTTTATCATGGCCGTAAGCCGTATAGTCATGATTGTACAACAGAGCGTATGTCTTTTTCTTCTAATTTATTCCACATATTATGCATACGCCACCCTGTCCCAAAGAAAATAAGTTTCTTAACTCGTGCCATCCATACCCATTACTTGCCAATAAATTCAAATTAATTTTTGGCTTTGCAACAGATTTGCTGATACTTTATATTTCTTTATAGAGACAACATTATTTATGAACATTTGAAATTTTATTTCTGATTTGAGAAAACTTTTTCAAACTAAGTTTTCTTTTTTATTCTTTGTTGTTGTTTTTGTGTGTTTCCTCAACATAGCCCAAAGCCTACAAAAGTGTCTACATACATGGCACCGACTTGCAATGGACCATTTTTGTAGTAAAGGAAATCGAATGATCATAAACTCGTCCTCCTCCACCTCCTCAAAACAAGAAAATACTTAACGAACAGTTTTCCTCATTGCTTGACTACACTTTTGTTTCAGTTAAATATTTTTTATATACTTTGCATAAATTTGCGTAAACTTTTATATGGATGGGTGTTTTCAACGTTTTAACTTCATCATCAGCAGCATCATCGGGTCCAACTATGCAATAGTTCTTAAAATTGTTATAAAGTAGAACGAAGAAGTCGAAGAAGAAGCAACAAATAAAACCAACTGAAAATCATGTAACCATAAATGTTTGAAAGAGACACCGACACACACACATATCATGATTTTCCTCTATAATACAAAAATAGAAGACAATATTTCTGCCAAGGAAACGGAAGTCCTGCACACACGCAATCGTCATGTTGGCGGAATTGCCACATACACACAGAGAGACACGCACACAACTGACTTAAGTGCTGCACTGATTTTCAATATATTTCCAACACAGACAAATAAACATTCAGAATACTATCCCTCAATATATTCTTTCGGAGTTTTGCCATTCATCCAAATAGTTGAAAAAACAAAAGATGAAGCGGAATGTAACTTAAAGCATTGTTTTTCCAGCAAAGATATTCGACATTACAATATGGCAAGTGTGCCACAAAGTGTTGCATTTGCAATTGATGCAGAAGAATGAATCCTGCAACAGATTTGGTAGTCATCGAAACTATATTTGGAACATTGCTAACGAGGAGTTTAAAGTTTGCTGTCCACAACGTAACATGAAGCCAATTCACCAGGTTCAACTTCGTAGAACAAAAAAATTCAACCTTGGATTGTAAGAAACACCTACAGATGTAAAAGTATTTTCTTCATAAAAGGATTTTACCCACCAACTTTCACCATCAACATTTGGTTGGATGATTTCATTTTAAGTAAAAGCAAATACAACTCCTCTTGGTAGAATTTAATACGTCAAACAGTCAACAATGAAAATATTCATACACATAATTTTTCTAAAGAATATGTTTCCAAATGTGGAATTTTTTGAGGAATATTGGATTTTTAAATGAATATTCTGTATTTAAAAATAAAATATGTGCTTTAGCCATATTATTTAACGCTTTTTTAAGCGTTAGTATGGAGGGTATATTAAGTTTGTCATTCTGTTTGTAACACATCGAACTAATCATTTGCGACCATATAAAGTATATATATTCTTGATCAGGATAAAATTCTAAGACGATCTAGCCATGTCCGTCTGTCCGTCTGTTGTAATCACTCTAGCGTCCGCAATAATTGAGATAGAGTGCTGAAATTTTGCACCCGAGGGTCTTTTTTCCATAGGCAGGTCAAGTTCGAAGATGGGCTATATCGGTCCACTTTTTGGTATAGCCCTCTTATAACGGTACCTCCGGATTTGATGTATTTTGACGTTCTTCGCCTCATTTGCAGACCGAATTAGCTATAATTTGGGATTTAGGGTTCCTAGTGATCAACAAACTTATATACCAAAGGATATGGGCATAGGTCCATGTTTTGGTATAGTCCCCATATAACGGTACCTCCCGATTTTCGGTATTTTGAGAATTTTAGCCACAATTTTTAACCGAACTATCTGCAATTTGACACTTGAGGTTCTCAGTGGTCATGAAATATCTCCACTAAACATCGTCAACATAGGTCCATGTTTTGGTATAGCCCCCATATAACGGTACTTCCCGATTTTCGGTATTTTGAGAATTTTTAACCGAATCAGCTGTAATTTTCCATTTGAGGTTCTCAGTGGTCATGAAACATCTCCACCAAGCATCGTCAACATAGGTCCATGTTTTGGTATAGCCTCCATATAACGGTACCTCCCGATTTTGGGTATTTTGAGAATTTTAACCACAATTTGTAACCGAAATATCTGCAATTTGACATTTGAGGTTCTCAGTGGTCATGAAATATCTCCACCAAACATCGTCAACATATGTTCATGTTTTGGTATAGCCCCCATATAACGGTACCTCCCGATTTTCGGTATTTTGAGAATTTTAGCCACAATTTTTAACCGAACTATCTGCAATTTGACATTTGGGGTTCTCAGTGGTCATGAAATATCTCCACGAAACATCGTCAACATAGGTCCATGTTTTGGTATAGCCCCCATATAACGGTACCTCCCGATTTTCGGTATTTTGAGAATTTTAGCTACAATTTTTAACCGAACTAGCTGTAATTTGCCATTTGAGGTTCTCAGTGGTCATGAAACATCTCCACCAAGCATCTTCAACATAGGTCCATGGTCCATATAACGGTACCTCACGATTTTCGGTATTTTGAGAATTTTAACCACAATTTGTAACCGAAATATCGCAATTTGACATTTGAGGTTCTCAGTGGTCATGAAATATCTCCACCAAACATCGTCAACATAGGTTCATGTTTAGGTATAGCCCCCACATAACGGTACCTCCCAATTTTCGGTATTTTGAGAATTTTAGCTGCAATTTTTAACCGAACTAGCTGTAATGATCGGTATTTTGAGAATTTTAGGTACAATTTTGTCTATTCAAGAATAATCGTCAATATAGGTCCATGTTTTGGCATATCCCCCCATATAACTGTACCTCTCGATTTTCGGGAATTTTCAGTGGTCACGAAATTTCTTCACTAAAATTCGTCAACATGGGTCCATTTTTGAGGGTCTACACTGTTTTGATGAAACTACCCTCAATTTGACTCTTGAAGTTCCCTGCAGCTATAAAAGTTTTCCGCCAAAAAAATTAAAGATAGGTTGACTCTTTGATATATCCCCGTAAGTGGTACCTTTCCCCTAGCTGAACACATTTTTTTAGATTAGATCAGATAACACTGTGCAACAAAATGGAGGTGAAAGTCTGGGGCACGGAAATTCCTCTTGGCGAAGAAAGGCCTTGGTGAGTATATTATGAACCCCGGAGGACAGATCCGCCGTGAGTCGAACTTCCGCGTTATGGCGTGATGAAATTTTTGTTAGAGACCCTGTGGGCCATCAGGAATTAGCGCTATATCTTTGTAGAGCACGGTTGCTTAAGTGCTCTACAAAAACAACAAACAAAGATATAATGCTAATTCATGATGGCTTACAGGGTCTCTTGCAAAAACTTCATCAGACCATAACGCGGAAGTTAGAATCACGGCGCATCTGTCCTTCGGGGTTTTTCATCTCCAAAAGGAATTATCTCTGTCCCAACATTTGTGTTCACAGTGTAATTTAAGCAATAGTGGGAGGCAGTAGCAGTCTAACCATTGTCGAAAAGTTGTTCCACCTAAAATTGTAAAAGGACTCTAATTATTCCATTTTAATTAAGACTATTTTATGGTGGAGGGTATAAAAAGTTCGGCCCGGCCGAACTTAACGACTTTTTTACTTGTTTTTTATTTTCTTATCTTCTTTGGGTGACGTAGGGGATGAGAGATACCAAGGAACGGTCCTGACCGGCTTTAACATGGAAAAGTCCAGGATTTATCTTGGTCCCTCTCTCATCTCAAGTGGACACTGACCTCCCCGTGGTATCACCTGGGGAGCTGTCTTTAACACCGGTTAAAGGTAGTGAGCTAACATGTGCCGCACGTTCACCCATAAGAACGTTAAAAACTTGGGTTTGGGCGCCGGGTTAGTAACCCTACCCTAGAAAAAGCACCCTACTATGAAAAAAACAAAAGAAAAGAAAAGAAAAACAAATCCCGAAAGAGAATTAATTAAATCCCTCAAAAGTTGCCGACCCCCGCAAACGTTTCAAGGACCATGATCTGCGAATCTGCACCTGGAATGTTCGCACTCTTTATAGAGAAGGTGTAGTCTTCGCATTGGCAGACGTACTTGAAAAGTACAAGGCCGACATTACTGCCATACAGGAAATACGATGGAATGGGAAAGGCGTCACAACAACACCTAAAGGTGACGCACTGTATTATAGCTGCCGTGACATTAAGCATGAGTTTAGTTGCGGATTTGTAGTTGGTCGGAGGTTAAAACACCTGGTCTCCAGCTTCACACCCGTGAATGAAAGACTTGCTACAATTCGAATAAAAGAAAAATTCTTCAACATCAGCTTTATTTATGAGCGCAAGGACGAAGGACGAACAGACCAAAGATATATTTTATGAGCGCTTAGAAGAAACTTATGACCGCTGTCCTGCCCATGACATTAAAATTATTATAGGCGATTTTAATGCCAAAATTGGAAAGGAAAATATCTTTGGCCCAACAGTCGGAAAATTCAGTCTCCACAATGAAACATCTGACAATGGCATGAGGCTGATAGACTTCGCAGCGGCAAAAAACATGGTAGTTAGCAGCACCAGATTTAAACATCTCGACATCCATAAGGGCACCTGGCTGTCTCCAAATTGATCACGTTGTGATAGATGGAAGACACTCATCGAGCGTGTTGGATGTGCGCTCGTCCCGAGGAGCAAACATAGACTCGGACCACTACCTAGTTGCAGCAAAGATACGCACCCGGTTAAACGTAGCAAACAAAGTACGAACAGACACAACACGAAAGTTAGACATCGGTAAGCTGCAATCACAACAGACAGCCACAGCGTATTCCACTCAACTAGCCCAATTTATTTTAAAGATACCATGGACTGATCATGTAACAAACCAGGACGTTTTACGCAGAATGGGTTTAGATAGACAATTGCTGCGACATGCCAAAGCTCGAAAAATTGCATATTTGGGACATCTGATGAGAAATGAAAAGTATAAATTCCTGCAAACCACCATAAAGGACAATGTAGAAGGAAAAAGAGGAAGAGGCAGGAGAGAATTGAACTGGCTGAAAAACATACAAGATTAAACAGGCTGCCATGATGAAAGAAGCATGATTTCGGCGGCAAAAAATAGAGAGCTGTTTATGTCTGTATAATATAAAATAAAATAGCATAACACATTTATAATAATATTGTATGATCGTTTATATCCGGATAACGGATTTGCAAATAAAGAAGAATAAGCCCAATTGCCTAATCAAAGCACTCCTAATCCCGATAACATATCAGCGCAATGGCAAAGCATTGCCTACTCAATGCAAACAGCCATACTTGGATACCAAAGACCTCAACCAAGGAATCCATGGTATGATCAGGAGTGTCGTGCTGCTACCGAAGAGGAAAATGCGGCATTTAGGGCTACTTTACCATCCGTAGCGCAAGAGACAGATACAGGGAGGAAAGGAGAGAGTAGAAAGGTCTTTTCCGCAGGAAAAAGAGAGAAATGGAAAAGCGGGAGTGTGAAAAAATCGAGATGTACAGGAGCCAGAATGAAGTCCGAAAATTCTACCAAAGAGTGAAGCATCAAACTGATGGCTTTGGTACAGACTCCTCCACCTTTAGAGACCAGCAAGGTAATTTGGTAACTGATACAGATAGTGTGCTCAGGATATGGAAAGAACATTTTTCAAACCTGTTGGTATCCAGCCAAGACGACGAAGATACCACAGATCCAATCCCAGAAGATGGTATTGAATGTATACCGCCCAGCCAAGACGAGGTAAAGACAGCAATAAACCGGCTGAAGAATAATAAGGCAGCAGGAGCCGATGGCTTACCAGCCGAGCTGTTCAAAACCGGAGGCGACGCGCTGATAAGGTGTATGCATCAGCTAGTTTGCACCATCTGGCAGGGAGAACGCGTACCCGACGATTGGAACCTGAGCATCCTGTGTCCCGTACACAAGAAAGGAGATAAGACTGTATGCTCTAACTATAGGGGCATAAGTCTACTCTCGATTGCCTACAAGAGTGTGAGCCATCCCAATCACCATCTTGTGGGTAGGCCCGGCCCATTCAGGGAGATCAGGAAGGATATCCATGCTCTAGAGGGAGAGGTCCAACGATACAGGAGAGAACCCCTAGATCAACAAGCATATCAAGCAGGATTGAATAGCATTCACACGGACGCAGTTGCCAAGGCCTTAAGCAATTATAGTGTGAATAAAGTACTTGGAGTACATCCTCCATCTATCGCAGCTGAGGAGCGTCAGCTGCCACGACAAACTAGAGTAGTTTTGGCCCAACTACGCTCGGGATATTGCAGTCGCCTAAATTCTTATTGGGCGGAAATCGATCGCACCGTGCAAGACATCTGCCCAGTATGCGGCATGGGCCCGCACGACACACAACACCTTTTTAACTGCCCCGCCAAACCTACCCATCTAACTCCAGTGGATCTATGGCTACATCCCATCGAAGCAGCCACTTTTCTTGAACTGGAGATAGACCCAGAGCCAGATTGAACAGAGGAACGAACAAATAAACATAACAAAAACACTGTTACAACAACAACAACAAGATCGTGTCAGGGATATTGTGCGAAGGACTAAAGCCTATGGTCAATCAGATAATTGGACCATACCAATGTGGCTTTAGACCTGGCAAGTCCACCATTGACCAGATATTTACCCTGCGGCAAATCCTGGAGAAGACCCAAGAGATGCAGATCGACACCTATCACCTCTTTGTCGATTATAAAGCAGCCTTCGACAGCCCACTAGGTTCAAAGTTATTCCAGGCCATATCTGAATTTGGTATCCCCGCAAAGCTCATTCAGCTTTGTAAAATGACTTTAACTGACACGAGGTCCTCAGTTAAAATAAGAAAGAACCTCTCCGAAGAATTTTGTACCAAAAGAGGTTTCAGTCAAGGAGACAGCCTCTCGTGTGATCTCTTCAACATCCTGCTGGAAAAGGTTATTCGAGAGGCAAACGTCAAAAGAATCAATATAGTTAAACGTATTGAGATGCAACGATTGCGTTGGCTAGGCCATATCATAAGAATGAGCGACGATAAACCCGCTAAAAAGGCGTATAAATATGAGCCGCTTGGCGGTGCACGCAGAATTGGCAGGCCAAAGAATAGATGGCGCAAACAAGTGGATGACGAGATGACAAGGCGCGGTATTCCAGAAAGAGAAGCAATAGACTGAGAGAAATGGAGATCTTTTCTTAGTTCGACCTATAGAACAAATGTTCTGTAATGAGCCAGCTAAGTAAATAAGTAGGTAAGTATCTTCTTTACAAAATATGATTTTTTAAATATTTTTTTACAAATGTGATTTTTTTATTTTTTTTTTAATTTTTTAATAATATGTTTTAAAATTGGACTTTTAAAGAATATTTTTACAAAAGTAGATTTTTTAATGAATTTTTTATTAAGCGTAGACTGTTTACTAAATATTTTTAAAACGTATTTTTTTTAATTAGATTCCTAGAAATGTGCATTTAAAGAATATTTTTCCAAGGTGGATTTTTTAAAAATTTTTTTCCAAAGTATATATTATAGATTTTTTTTCTTTTTTTATCGAAATTTATCGCGATTTAAAAAAATTTATCGTGGATTTTTAAAGACAGAAAAAATAAATAAAATTAATAAAAAACTATTGAAAGCTATTTTTAAAGAATTTTTGTCAAACGTGGATTGAAATAAAAAATAATTTAAAAAAAATTAAGTTTCAGTGTTTTATTTAGAAATGCACTTAAAACTAGAAAATAATTTGTCGCTTAGCCTCAATAAACATATTCTTTCTCATGATGGAACCTCTCAAATAAAACGCTTGCATTTAAATTATAAATGGTGGCAAAATTGAACGGCCAACGTTTTATTTGAGAGATTCCATCATGAGAAAGAATATATTTATTGAGGCTAAGCGACAAATTATTTTCTAGTTTTAAGTGCATTTCTAAATAAAACACTGAAACTTAATTTTTTTTAATTATTTTTTATTTTTTCCATCTTAGTAAAAACAGTTTTTGACCACTGAGAATAAAATTATAGTCAATTTAGTCCGAAAATTTTGATAAAAACTTTAAAATGCTTGAAATCGTGTAGTACCGTTATATAAAGGCTATACCAAAACCTGGACTTATGTCCATAATTTTTGGTGGTGAAGTTTCTGTACCATTGGGGACTCCAAATGCCAAGTTACAGCCAATTCGGCCTAAAAATTAAGATAAAATCCTTAAAACACTTGAAATCGGGCCGTACCGCTATATGGGGGCAATACCAAAAGCTGGACCTATGTCAACAATTGTTGGTGGAGAAGTTTCTGTACCATTGGGGACTCCAAATGCCAAGTTACAGCCAATTCGGACTAAAAATGAAGATATGTTGTTATAATGTTTGATATGTTTTCAAGGACGTGGGTACAAATCGCAGCCGGGCTCAGCATGTTTTTTATTTTTTCGCCTGTTTGCCTGCTAGGGCGAAGATAATTTTTATTAATTTTCTTGTTTAGAGTTAAGCTTGATGATCAAAATTTTTTGCAAGTGAAAAAGGAAAGCCAAGGACTCGAACCCACACAGTCACCAAATTACGTTACCTGGTTTCGCTGTTGGTGAAGCAGCTCTTCAGACGTAGCGACTGTCGAATGGCTTCTCTGTCCTAGAACTTTTCGTTTCGAGCAAAGTTTTAGTCCGATTGGTCAACTGCAACTGTGTCAAAAATGAGTTACGAGATTTGAAATTCAATTTAAATAATACACCGTTAAAACACTATAAAAATGGATCAATATTAGTTTTGATTCCATATTCATGTATTGCCATCTAAATTTGAAAAGTGTGCAAAGTTTCAGTTCGATTGGTCAACTGCAACTGTGTTAAAAATGAGTTACCAGATTTGAACTAAACGGACACCAAAGCAAGTTAAATAAAACACTGTAAAAAGAAACTAATAAAACATTTTTTCGGAGTATTTTTTCCAATACTCCATTTTTAAAGATTTTTTTAATTGGATTCCTACAAATGTCTCTTTAAAGAACATTTTCCAAGGTGGATTTTTTAAAGATGTTTTTCCAAAGTATATATTTTAAAGACTTTTTTTTAACAACATCTATCGCGATTTAAAAAAAATTAAAGATGGATAAAATAAATAAATGAATAAAAAAATTATTCAAAGCGATTTTTAAAGAATTTTTTGTCAAACGTGGATTAAAAACATAAATTAATAAAACATTTTTTCTGAGTATTTTTTCCAATACTCGATTTTTAAAGATTTTTTAATTGGATTTCTACAAATGTGTCTTTAAAGAATATTTTTCAAAAGTGGATTTTTTAAGATTTTTTCCAAAGTATATATTTTAAAGAATTTTTTTCCTTTTTTAATAAAATTTATCGCGATTTAAAAAAATTGTATCGTGAATTTTTAAAGACAAATGAAAGAAAAAATATTCCAAAAAGAAGATAAAGAAATTAATAAAACATTTTTTCTGAGTATTTTGTCCAATACTAGATTTTTTTAAGAATTTGTTATTTTAAAAAGTAAATTTTTTTAAGAAAAAATTTAAAAGATTTTTTTTAATGTGGATTTTTTAAGATTTTTTGTTTCAAACGTGGATTTTAAAGAATATTTTTCCAAAAAAGATTTTTTAAAAGTGTGTATATTAGGGCTATGAATTTTTGAAATTTGTTTCACAAGTGGCTTCCTGTAGTGAGAATAAATGAAAATTTGACTATTAATGACTAAAATAACATTCATTCCATTTTATTATAAAAAGAAGTTCCGCACAAAGCACTTTGATTTTTTTTTAAATACTATGAAATGAAGAATTTTTGTCTTAAAAACTTATTTCCCTTGCGCGAATGAATGTCCTTTTGCCCAATAATGATTAAAATTACTTTTATTCCATTTAAATGTTGAAAAAGGTCCCGCACAAATTTATTAAATATATATGTAAAAATACGATGATAAAATTATTGAGAAACAAACGGTTATGTCATTTTGGTTATGTCGTATGCCCCTATGCCTTGTTTTCAGTTAAATATTTGCTTACAGTCACTTCAAAAAAATTATCAAAAGTTCTGAAAATAAAAACTTTAAATGCTTTTTGTGCGAAAGCTTTTTTATCGAATCACTTTATAATTAAGATTTTATACAATCTTAGGTAAAAACTCATCAAAATATCATACAGTGATACGAGGATGTATAAAAGTCATAACCCATGTATATATATTAAATATTTTTTAAGAATTTGTTTCTTAGGTATATATTTTTAGGAACATTTTCTCTAAAGTATAAAAAAATAAATGCCGATTTAAAAAAAATATAATAACATTTCAGAACGGATTTTTAGGTTTTTTTTTTTAAATGGATTTTTTAATAGAATATTATTCAAAATGGATTTTTGAGAACATTTCTTAATGATTTTTTTTTTTTTTAATGAAGATTCTTCATAGATTTTTTTACTAAAATTGTTGAAGGATTTTTTAAGGAAATATTTTTTAAATGAAAGGTTATGACATTTTTCAAATGCCAACTTTTTAAAGAAACAGTTTTTAATATACAAAAATTATTGAAGGAAAATCGTTCTATTGGTAAGGCTGAGAATACTTTAGTTTTGAACCTCGCCACAGGATTCCCATCAGTTTCCTTGTTTATGTTTGCTCCGCCAATGATATTTTTCAACAATAAAAAAAAAAAACAAAACATTAATCGTCAAGCGTGGATTTTTTAAAGAATTTAATTTAAAATGATTTGAAGCGTGAGTTTTTAAAGAATTTATTTCAAAATGATTTCAAGTGTGGATTTTCAAAGAATTTATTTCAAAATGAGTGTCAAGGTTGCCGGCGTCTTAGCGTTCTGAGCCACCATCAACTTGTCAAAACTTTAGTAGACAATAATTGATGATCAAAAATCTTCTGATATAGGAGAGCAATACTAATGACGTGGGAATAAAACTTACCATAGTATTTGTGAACATTGAAAAATGGGATTACCAAGCAAGACTATAGGAAAAGTTTGGAGTTTCAATTAACTGACATAATTTCGCATATGCATTTATCTAATGAAGCGCGATATATATACTAGTTCCCAAGCTTTGCCTTCGTCTGCCACAAAAACAACATTCAATACGCCTGAATATCGGCTTAACCACCCGTGAAACGTAGCGTAATGGTTGAATGTGTGGGACTTCGGTAGACTCCTAATTTTTCAATGTATATAATAGGTCTAATAAGCTCAACTCGAAAGAGAATTAATTAAATATCACTATAAATGTCCTTCGCCTTAATAAGGCAAAAATAACAAATAAAGAATTCAATAATAATTTTTATTTTTTTTTCAAAATTTTATAAAGCGTGAATTTTTAAAGAATTTTTATTATCAAAATTATATAAAGCGTGGATTTGTTTCAAGCATGTATTTTTAAAGATTTTTTTTCAAAATGATTTCATTCCTGAAGTTTTATAGATTTTTTTTCAAAATGATTAAATTCTTGGATTTTTATATAATTTTTTTAAATGATTATATTCGTGGATTTTTATAAAATTTTTCAAAATGATTAAATTCGTTGATTTTTAAAGAATGATTTCATTCGTGGATTTTTAAAGAATTATTTTTTTTTTTTTTATCAAAATGGTTTCAATCGTGGATTTTTAATAATTTTTATTCAAATTGATTTGAACGTGGATTTTTTTTAAAGAATTTTTCAAAATGATTTCAAGCGTGGATTTTTAAAGATTTTTTTCAAAATGATTTTAAGCGTGGATTTTTAAAAATTTTTTATTTCAAAATTATTTCATTTATTCAAAATAATTTCAAATGTGGATATTTAAAGATTTTATTCAAAATAATTTCAAGTGGGGATTTTTAAATAATTTTTTCTAAATGATTTCAAGCTTGAATTTTTTAAGATTTTTTCTTCAAAATTATTTCAAACATGGATTTTTAAAGACTTTTTTCAATATGACTTCAAAAAGGGATTTTTAAGGACTTTTTTCAATATGATTTCAAGAAGGGATTTTTAAATGATTTCAAGAGGGGATATTTAAAGATTTGTTTTTCAAAATAATTTCAGGCGTCGATTTTTAAAGATTTTTTTTCACAATGACTTCAAGCGTGGATTTTTAAATTTTTTTCATAATAATTTCAAGCGTGGATTTTAAAGAATTTTTTCAAAATGATTTTATTCGTGTATTTTTATAGAATTTTTCTCAAAATGACTAATTTCGTGGTGTTTTATAGAATTTCTTTCAAAATGATTTAATTCGTAGATTTTTATAGATTTTTTTTTTTCAAAATGATTGGATTTTTAAAGATTTTTTCAAAATAATTTAATTCGTGGATTTTTAAAGAATTTTTTTCAAACCTGGATATTTTAAAGAATAATTCTCAAAATTATTTCAATGACATTTTTTAAAGTTTTTTTTTTTTTTTTTTTTTTTAATTTGTTAATTCTTTAAAAAATACAACATTGAAAAATATTTTTTAAAGAATGTTTTAAAAATCCAAATTTGATTTTTTTTAAAAAAATTATGAAAAAAGAGACATTTAAAAAATATTAAAAACAAAAATTATTTCAATCGTGGATATTTTGAGGAATATTTTTCAAAATTTGTGAATTCTTTAAAAAAAGCCATTCTGGAATAATATATTTTATAAATTTATTTAAAAATCTGGATTTGAAAAATATTAAAAAAAACATAATTGCAAGTGTGGTTAATATGCAGAATATTTTCCTAAAATTATTTCAAGCGTGTATATTTTAAAATATATTTTTTAAAAGTATTTGAAACATGGATATTTTAAAAGATATTTTTAAATGGATATTTTAAAGGATATTTTTTTTTGAAGCGTGGTTGTTTTAAAAGATATTTTTAAATGGTTTAAAGCGTGGAAATTTTTTTAATTTTTTGAAGCGTGGATATTTTAAAGGATATTTTTTTAAAATTATTTGAAGCGTGGATATTTTAAAAGAATATTTTTTTAAATTATTTGAAGCGTGGATATTTTTCAGGATATATGTATTTTTCTAAATTATTTGAAGCGTGGATATTTTTCAGGATATTTTAAAGGATATGTTCTTTAAATTATTTGAAGTGTGGATATTTTACAGGATATATTTTTTTAAATTATTTGAAGGATATTTTTCTAAATTATTTGAAGGATATTTTTTAAATTATTTGAAGCGTGGATATTTTAAAGAATATTTTTTTAAATTATTTGAAGTCTGGATATTTTAAAGGATATGTTCTTTAAATTATTTGATGTTTGATATTTTAAAGGATATGTTTTTAATATGATTTGAAGTGTGGATATTTTAAAGGATATGTTCTTTAAATTATTTGAAGCGTGGATATTTTACAGAATATATTTTTTCTAAATTATATGAAGCGTGGATATTTTTTAAATTATTTGAAGCGTGGATATTTTAAAGGATATTATTTATAAATTTTTTAAAGTCTGGATATGTTAATGGATATTTTTTTTAAATTATTGTGGATATTTTAATGAATATTATTTTTAAATTATTTGATGTATGGACATTTTATAGGCTATGTTCTTTAAATTATTTGAAGTGTGGATATTTTAATGACATTTTATTATAAAGGATATTATTTTCAAAATTATATCAAGTATGGACTTGGTAAAGAATATGCCGTAAAACTTTATTTTATAAAGAGATAAATAAAAAATATATTTTTTTCAGTCGTGGATTTTTAAGCACATCTTTTTTAAATAAACAACAAATTTTCGAAAGTAAATTTCCTTAAGAACATCAGACGTGAATTTTTAAAATAAAATTTTTTCAAGATTGGGATTTTTTTAAGAAACATTTTTTAAGCGTGGATTTTGTAAAGACTATTTTTTAAAACATCAATTTTTTAAGAAATATTTTTTTCAAGACATGGATATTTAAAAAATAATTTTTTCAAGACTTGGATTTTTAAAGGTTATTTTTTAAGAGTGGATTTTGTAAAGGCCATTTTTCCACTAATAAATTAGTTGTTTTAAAATATTAAAACAACAACAATGGGATTAAGCTAGACTATTTTGAAAAAACAAAATTGTAAAGGCCATTTTTTAAAACATCGATTTTTTAAGAAAAATGGTTTTCAAGACTTGGATATTTAAAAAATAATTTTTAAAGACTTGGATTTTTAAAGAATAGTTTTCAAGCAAGACTATTTTTTTTAAAACGTTGATTTTTTAAGAAATAATTTTTTTCAAGACTTGGAATTTTAAAGAATATTTTTCCAAAAGTAGGATTTTTAAAAAATATTCTTAAGGAAATTTTTCCAAACAAGGATTTTTTAATAATATTTTTCCACGATGCATTTAAGCTTTTGAAACTTTTCATCATTACTGTTTCTTTTCCTCGACAATATTCATTGAAATGCATATTGGTATTGTCATCATCTTTGACTTTTTCCTTCCAAAAAAGGATGTGAGTTGAGACTTTAAATGTGTATGCATGATATATTTGTATGTGCTTGAGTGTGTGTGTGTGTTAGTATAACTTTGTATGCGTTTACAAAAATATCAAACCAAAGCAGTTCAAAAATAACTTCCTATGCACGTCTTTTGCCAGGATAAGTCTGTTGAAGACGGAAATTACTTTATGCTTACACTGTCATCGATGCTTCATAAAAATTGTAAAATTTGTAGAATATTATGCCAGCTTAAGAGGAAGTTGAGGCAAAAAAATGAACTCCCTCCCAAAAATATAAATGTTAGATGAAAATGAAAAAAAAAACTGAAAACAGTTGTCAGTTACAGAAAATGAAAAGATTTTTTGTTAAAATTTTTTTGGAAGACAATTAACCAGATACTCAAATAAAATTAGGTAAAAGGGTTGAATTGAGGCATGGATACTTGCGAACGAAAAACGAATTTTTGAGCAGTTGTTTTTTTTTTTTAATTTTATAATAGTGGGGGATTTTGTGGAACGTTTGTAGAAGGAGTACCAACCCAAACACCAAAATCAATATCATAGATGAAAGAGGAATTGGAAGTTTAAAGCTCCAATGACTCACATCCGGAACATATACTCCATAATTCTGTTCTCATATACGCTAAGCTTTCAATTTGTTCCAAAGCTACTCAGTTTAACTACAGGTAACTCCACTAACGGAAGCAGTTGGCTATGTTCCATTTACTTCGGCCATTTAATCCGTGAGTCTAAACTGGATCCATTGAGTTGTCCGTAATTGGGCCACCCAATTTATCTACTGGGAGTCCCAGCAATCTACTATGCCATAATCCAAGAGTTAAGCCCAAAAAATCCTTCTCTTTTCTCACCCACTTCTAACATTATTAGGTTTATAGCAAAATTACCTCCTCGCATCATTATTGTAATAAACGCTTAACACTAAATGTGCTCCTAAACGCTCTCCCCAATTTGATTTGATTTTTATTCCCAACAGCGATTTGTAAATATCGTCGTCGGCTTGGCTAACACCATCAGCAGCTATGATAGGCCTTCATTCACTCACTTTATTGAACTTAAATTTTTAATAAAATTCTAACATTCTGACCTCAATTCAGTGATGTAGGCAGGCAGAGGGCGAGCGGTTATGCCGAGGTCGAGAGCAGTAACAGTGAAATAACGGCAAAGCAATAAAATCAACCACAACATCAGCCAACATAGTCAGGCTAAGCAAAATATCGTGGGACAGAAAATGAAAATTGCAAAAATAGATGAATGTAATGCACTAACACGCACAAAGCCACACAAACACACACCCCATCTCCCTCACACACACCCAACTACCAAACAATGTTGGTAGAGAATTAAAACAATATTGCTTTTAGAACGTTGAGTAAAGAGGATGCCGATCTGGTAAGGACAACAAACATTCAATCCAACATGAAAAACTCAAAAAAGGCAATTTCAAAAATCAACATTTTGCCCTGCAACAACAACAATAAAATCTCCCCAAACTCACATTGAACATTGGTGTAACTGAACCACCGGCACACACCTTTTTAATGTTTGTCGAAATTTTTCAATAAATATGGAGCAGCCAAGCAATCGCTTGGCCAGCCTGCCAACACATACGCACACACACACTTGCCTATGACACACAATGGTAAATCGTTACCCAATTTCATGACCATCAGCGCCACCACCTGCAACAACGTTGCTTTGCCTTTTTACTGCAGCTATTTGGCCATGGTTGTTGTTGCTGCTTTCGAACATTGTCAGTGCAATTTCCAATTCACGTTGCCTTTCTTTGCCCTCTCCATCAACGCCATCGTTAGCAAAGTCATTTTATGATGATCTGAATCACAATCAAACGCCTCAAACAATAAAATTGATAGTGAGTTGTTGTTGTTGTCGTAGAAAAACAGTAACTGCTTTTTGTAGGCACGATTGTGTTTCTTTAACGGGAAAATGTTAATACGTCAGATTTTGAAGGGAGTTGGATGTGGAACATTTGAAAATATTTCTTTAAAAAATCCACGTCCATAGAAAAATCTTCTTTAAAAAATCCACGTCCATAGAAAAATATTCTTTAAAAAATCCACGTCCATAGAAAAATATTCTTTAAAAAATCCACGTCCATAGAAAATATTCTTTAAAAAATCCAAGTCCATAGAAAATATTCTTTAAAAAATCCAAGTCCATAGAAAAATATTCTTTAAAAGATCCACATTCATAGAAAAATATTCTTTAAAAAATCCACATCCATAGAAAAATATTCTTTAAAAAATCCACATCCATAGAAAAATATTCTTTAAAAAATCCACGTCCATAGAAAATATTCTTTAAAAAATCCAAGTCCATAGAAAATATTCTTTAAAAAATCCAAGTCCATAGAAAAATATACTTTAAAAGATCCACCTTCATACAAAAATATTCTTTAAAAAATCCACGTCCATACAAAAATATTCTTTAAAAAATCCACGTCCATAGAAAAATATTCTTTAAAAAATCCACGTCCATAGAAAAAATTTCTTTAAAAAATCCACGTCCATAGAAAAATATTCTTTAAAAAATCCAAGTCCATAGAAAAATATTCTTTAAAAAATCCAAGTCCATAGAAAACTATTGTTTAAAAGATCCACCTTCATACAAAAATATTCTTTAAAAAATCCACGTCCATACAAAAATATTCTTTAAAAAATCCACGTCCATAGAAAAATATTCTTTAAAAAATCCAAGTCCATAGAAAAATATTCTTTAAAAGATCCACATTCATGCAAAAATATTCTTTAAAAAATCCACGTCCATAGAAAAATATTCTTTAAAAAATCCACGTCCATAGAAAAATATTCTTTAAAAAATCCACGTCCATAGAAAATATTCTTTAAAAAATCCAAGTCCATAGAAAATATTCTTTAAAAAATCCAAGTCCATAGAAAAATATACTTTAAAAGATCCACCTTCATACAAAAATATTCTTTAAAAAATCCACGTCCATACAAAAATATTCTTTAAAAAATCCACGTCCATAGAAAAATATTCTTTAAAAAATCCAAGTCCATAGAAAAATATTCTTTAAAAAATCCACGTCCATAGAAAAAATTTCTTTAAAAAATCCACGTCCATAGAAAAATATTCTTTAAAAAATCCAAGTCCATAGAAAAATATTCTTTAAAAAATCCAAGTCCATAGAAAACTATTGTTTAAAAGATCCACCTTCATACAAAAATATTCTTTAAAAAATCCACGTCCATACAAAAATATTCTTTAAAAAATCCACGTCCATAGAAAAATATTCTTTAAAAAATCCAAGTCCATAGAAAAATATTCTTTAAAAGATCCACCTTCATACAAAAATATTCTTTAAAAAATCTACGTCCATACAAAAATATTCTTTAAAAAATCCACGTCCATAGAAAAATATTCTTTAAAAAATCCACGTTCATAGAAAAATATTCTTTAAAAAATCCACGTCCATAGAAAATATTCTTTAAAAAATCCAAGTCCATAGAAAAATATTCTTTAAAAGATCCACCTTCATACAAAAATATTCTTTAAAAAATCCACGTCAATACAAAAATATTCTTTAAAAAATCCACGTCCATAGAAAAATATTCTTTAAAAAATCCACGTCAATACAAAAATATTCTTTTAAAAATCCACGTCCATAGAAAAATATTCTTTAAAAAATCCACGTCCATAGAAAAATATTCTTTAAAAAATCCAAGTCCATAGAAAAATATTCTTTAAAAAATCCACGTCCATAGAAAAATATTCTTTAAAAAATCCAAGTCCATAGAAAAATATTCTTTAAAAAATCCACGTCCATAGAAAAATTTTCTTTAAAAAATCCACGTCAATACAAAAATATTCTTTTAAAAATCCACGTCCATAGAAAACTATTCTTTAAAAAATCCACGCCCATAGAAAAATATTCTTTAAAAAATCCACGTCCATAGAAAAATATTCTTTAAAAAATCCACGTCAATACAAAAATATTCTTTTAAAAATCCACGTCCATAGAAAACTATTCTTTAAAAAATCCACGCCCATAGAAAAATATTCTTTAAAAAATCCACGTCCATAGAAAAATATTCTTTAAAAAATCCACGTCCATAGAAAAATATTCTTTAAAAAATCCAAGTCCATAGAAAAATATTCTTTAAAAAATCCACGTCCATAGAAAAATTTTCTTTAAAAAATCCACGTCCATAGAAAAATATTCTTTAAAAAATCCACGTCCATAGAAAAATATTCTTTAAAAAATCCACGTCCATAGAAAAATATTCTTTAAAAAATCCACGTCCATAGAAAAATATTCTTTAAAAAATCCACGTCCATAGAAAAATATCCTTTTAAAAACCCCACGTCCATAGAAAAATATTCTTTTAAAAAATCCACGTCCATAGAAAAATATTCTTTAAAAAATCCACGTCCATAGAAAGATATTCTTTAAAAAATCCACGTCCATAGAAAAATATTCTTTAAAAAATCCACGTCCATAGAAAAATATTCTTTAAAAAATCCACGTCCGTAGAAAAATATTCTTTAAAAAATCCACGTCCATAGAAAAATATTCTTTAAAAAATCCACGTCCATAGAAAAATATTCTTTAAAAAATCCACGTCCATAGAAAAATATTCTTTAAAAAATCCACGTCCATAGAAAAATATTCTTTAAAAAATCCACGTCCATAGAAAAATATTCTTTAAAAAATCCACGTCCATAGAAAAATATTCTTTAAAAAATCCACGTCCATGGAAAAATATTCTTTAAAAAATCCACGTCCATAGAAAAATATTCTTTAAAAAATCCACGTCCATAGAAAAATATTCTTTAAAAAATCCACGTCCATAGAAAAATATTCTTTAAAAAATCCACGTCCATAGAAAAATATTCTTTAAAAAATCCACGTCCACGTCCATAGAAAAATATTCTTTAAAAAATCCACGTCCATAGAAAAATATTCTTTAAAAAATCCACGTCCATAGAAAAATATTCTTTAAAAAATCCACGTCCATAGAAAAATATTCTTTAAAAAATCCACGTCCATAAAAAAATATTCTTTAAAAAATCCACGTCCATAGAAAAATATTCTTTAAAAAATCCACGTCCATAGAAAAATATTCTTTAAAAAATCCACGTCCATAGAAAAATATTCTTTAAAAAATCCACGTCCATAGAAAAATATTCTTTAAAAAATCCACGTCCATAGAAAAATATTCTTTAAAAAATCCACGTCCATAGAAAAATATTCCTTAAAAATCCACGTCCATAGAAAAATATTCCTTAAAAAATCCACGTCCATAGAAAAATATTCCTTAAAAAATCCACGTACATAGAAAAATATTCTTTAAAAAATCCACGTCCATAGAAAAATATTCTTTAAAAAATCCACGTCCATAGAAAAATATTCTTTAAAAAATCCACGTCCATAGAAAAATATTCTTTAAAAAATCCACGTCCATAGAAAAATATTCTTTAAAAAATCCACGTCCATGGAAAAATATTCTTTAAAAAATCCACGTCCATAGAAAAATATTCTTTAAAAAATCCACGTCCATAGAAAAATATTCTTTAAAAAATCCACGTCCATAGAAAAATATTCTTTAAAAAATCCACGTCCATAGAAAAATATTCTTTAAAAAATCCACGTCCATGGAAAAAATATTCTTTAAAAAATCCACGTCCATAGAAAAATATTCTTTAAAAAATCCACGTCCATAGAAAAATATTCTTTAAAAAATCCACGTCCATAGAAAAATATTCTTTAAAAAATCCACATCCATGGAAAAATATTCGTTAAAAAATCCACGTCCATAGAAAAATATTCTTTAAAAAATCCACGTCCATGGAAAAATAGTCTTTAAAAAATCCACGTCCATAGAAAAATATTCTTTAAAAAATCCACGTCCATAGAAAAATATTCTTTAAAAAATCCACGTCCATAGAAAAATATTCTTTAAAAAATCCACATCCATGGAAAAATATTCGTTAAAAAATCCACGTCCATAGAAAAATATTCTTTAAAAAATCCACGTCCATGGAAAAATATTCTTTAAAAAATCCACGTCCATGGAAAAATATTCTTTAAAAAATCCACGTCCATAGAAAAATATTCTTTAAAAAATCCACGTCCATAGAAAAATATTCTTTAAAAAATCCACATCCATGGAAAAATATTCGTTAAAAAATCCACGTCCATAGAAAAATATTCTTTAAAAAATCCACGTCCATGGAAAAATATTCTTTAAAAAATCCACGTCCATAGAAAAATATTCTTTAAAAAATCCACGTCCATAGAAAAATATTCTTTAAAAAATCCACATCCATGGAAAAATATTCGTTAAAAAATCCACGTCCATAGAAAAATATTCTTTAAAAAATCCACGTCCATGGAAAAATATTCTTTAAAAAATCCACGTCCATAGAAAAATATTCTTTAAAAAATCCACGTCCATAGAAAAATATTCTTTAAAAAATCCACATCCATGGAAAAATATTCGTTAAAAAATCCACGTCCATAGAAAAATATTCTTTAAAAAATCCACGTCCATGGAAAAATATTCTTTAAAAAATCCACGTCCATAGAAAAATATTCTTTAAAAAATCCACGTCCATAGAAAAATATTCTTTAAAAAATCCACATCCATGGAAAAATATTCGTTAAAAAATCCACGTCCATAGAAAAATATTCTTTAAAAAATCCACGTCCATGGAAAAATATTCTTTAAAAAATCCACGTCCATAGAAAAATATTCTTTAAAAAATCCACGTCCATAGAAAAATATTCTTTAAAAAATCCACGTCCATAGAAAAATATTCTTTAAAAAATCCACATCCATGGAAAAATATTCGTTAAAAAATCCACGTCCATAGAAAAATATTCTTTAAAAAATCCACGTCCATGGAAAAATAGTCTTTAAAAAATCCACGTCCATAGAAAAATATTCTTTAAAAAATCCACGTCCATAGAAAAATATTCTTTAAAAAATCCACGTCCATAGAAAAATATTCTTTAAAAAATCCACATCCATGGAAAAATATTCGTTAAAAAATCCACGTCCATAGAAAAATATTCTTTAAAAAATCCACGTCCATGGAAAAATATTCTTTAAAAAATCCACGTCCATAGAAAAATATTCTTTAAAAAATCCACGTCCATAGAAAAATATTCTTTAAAAAATCCACATCCATGGAAAAATATTCGTTAAAAAATCCACGTCCATAGAAAAATATTCTTTAAAAAATCCACGTCCATGGAAAAATATTCTTTAAAAAATCCACGTCCATAGAAAAATATTCTTTAAAAAATCCACGTCCATAGAAAAATATTCTTTAAAAAATCCACATCCATGGAAAAATATTCGTTAAAAAATCCACGTCCATAGAAAAATATTCTTTAAAAAATCCACGTCCATGGAAAAATATTCTTTAAAAAATCCACGTCCATAGAAAAATATTCTTTAAAAAATCCACGTCCATAGAAAAATATTCTTTAAAAAATCCACATCCATGGAAAAATATTCGTTAAAAAATCCACGTCCATAGAAAAATATTCTTTAAAAAATCCACGTCCATGGAAAAATATTCTTTAAAAAATCCACGTCCATAGAAAAATATTCTTTAAAAAATCCACGTCCATAGAAAAATATTCTTTAAAAAATCCACATCCATGGAAAAATATTCGTTAAAAAATCCACGTCCATAGAAAAATATTCTTTAAAAAATCCACGTCCATGGAAAAATATTCTTTAAAAAATCCACGTCCATAGAAAAATATTCTTTAAAAAATCCACGTCCATAGAAAAATATTCTTTAAAAAATCCACGTCCATAGAAAAATATTCTTTAAAAAATCCACGTCCATAGAAAAATATTCTTTAAAAAATCCACGTCCATGGAAAAATAGTCTTTAAAAAATCCACGTCCATAGAAAAATATTCTTTAAAAAATCCACGTCCATAGAAAAATATTCTTTAAAAAATCCACGTCCATAGAAAAATATTCTTTAAAAAATCCACATCCATGGAAAAATATTCGTTAAAAAATCCACGTCCATAGAAAAATATTCTTTAAAAAATCCACGTCCATGGAAAAATATTCTTTAAAAAATCCACGTCCATAGAAAAATATTCTTTAAAAAATCCACGTCCATAGAAAAATATTCTTTAAAAAATCCACATCCATGGAAAAATATTCGTTAAAAAATCCACGTCCATAGAAAAATATTCTTTAAAAAATCCACGTCCATGGAAAAATATTCTTTAAAAAATCCACGTCCATAGAAAAATATTCTTTAAAAAATCCACGTCCATAGAAAAATATTCTTTAAAAAATCCACGTCCATAGAAAAATATTCTTTAAAAAATCCACGTCCATAGAAAAATATTCTTTAAAAAATCCACGTCCATAGAAAAATATTCTTTAAAAAATCCACGTCCATAGAAAAATATTCTTTAAAAAATCCACGTCCATGGAAAAATATTCTTTAAAAAATCCACGTCCATAGAAAAATATTCTTTAAAAAATCCATCCACGTCCATGGAAAAATATTCTTTAAAAAATCCACGTCCATAGAAAAATATTCTTTAAAAAATCCACGTCCATAGAAAAATATTCTTTAAAAAATCCACGTCCATAGAAAAATATTCTTTAAAAAATCCACGTCCATAGAAAAATATTCTTTAAAAAATCCACGTCCATGGAAAAATATTCGTTAAAAAATCCACGTCCATAGAAAAATATTCTTTAAAAAATCCACGTCCATAGAAAAATATTCTTTAAAAAATCCACGTCCATAGAAAAATATTCTTTAAAAAATCCACGTCCATAGAAAAATATTCTTAAAAAATCCACGTCCATAGAAAAATATTCTTTAAAAAATCCACGTCCATAGAAAAATATTCTTTAAAAAATCCACGTCCATAGAAAAATATTCTTTAAAAAATCACACGTCCAGTAGAAAAATATTCTTTAAAAATCCACGTCCACGTCATAGAAAAATATTCTTTAAAAAATCCACGTCCATAGAAAAATATTCTTTAAAAAATCCACGTCCATAGAAAAATATTCTTTAAAAAATCCACGTCCATAGAAAAATATTCTTTAAAAAATCCACGTCCATAGAAAAATATTCTTTAAAAAATCCACGTCCATAGAAAAATATTCTTTAAAAAATCCACGTCCATAGAAAAATATTCTTTAAAAAATCCACGTCCATAGAAAAATATTCTTTAAAAAATCCACGTCCATAGAAAAATATTCTTTAAAAAATCCACGTCACCATAGAAAAATATTCTTTAAAAAATCCACGTCCACGTCCATAGAAAAATATTCTTTAAAAATCACGCACGTCCATAGAAAAATATTCTTTAAAAAATCCACGTCCATAGAAAAATATTCTTTAAAAAATCCACGTCCATAGAAAAATATTCTTTAAAAAATCCACGTCCATAGAAAAATATTCTTTAAAAAATCCACGTCCATAGAAAAATATTCTTTAAAAAATCCACGTCCATAGAAAAATATTCTTTAAAAAATCCACGTCCATAGAAAAATATTCTTTAAAAAATCCACGTCCATAGAAAAATATTCTTTAAAAAATCCACGTCCATAGAAAAATATTCTTTAAAAAATCCACGTCCATAGAAAAATATTCTTTAAAAAATCCACGTCCATAGAAAAATATTCTTTAAAAAATCCACGTCCATAGAAAAATATTCTTTAAAAAATCCACGTCCATAGAAAAATATTCTTTAAAAATCCACGTCCATAGAAAAATATTCTTTAAAAACTCCACGTCCATAGAAAAATATTCTTTAAAAAATCCCACGTCCATAGAAAAATATTCTTTAAAAAATCCACGTCCATAGAAAAATATTCTTTAAAAAATCCACGTCCATAGAAAAATATTCTTTAAAAAATCCACGTCCATAGAAAAATATTCTTTAAAAAATCCACGTCCATAGAAAAATATTCTTTAAAAAATCCACGTCCATAGAAAAATATTCTTTAAAAAATCCACGTCCATAGAAAAATATTCTTTAAAAATCCACGTCCATAGAAAAATATTCTTTAAAAAATCCACGTCCATAGAAAAATATTCTTTAAAAACCACTCCACGTCCATAGAAAAATATTCTTTAAAAAATCCACGTCCATAGAAAAATATTCTTTAAAAAATCCACGTCCATAGAAAAATATTCTTTAAAAAATCCACGTCCATAGAAAAATATTCTTTAAAAAATCCACGTCCATAGAAAAATATTCTTTAAAAAATCCACGTCCATAGAAAAATATTCTTTAAAAAATCCACGTCCAATAGAAAAATATTCTTTAAAAAATCCACGTCCATAGAAAAATATTCTTTAAAAAATCCACGTCCATAGAAAAATATTCTTTAAAAAATCCACGTCCATAGAAAAATATTCTTTAAAAAATCCACGTCCATAGAAAAATATTCTTTAAAAATCCACGTCCATAGAAAAATATTCTTTAAAAAATCCACGTCCATAGAAAAATATTCTTTAAAAAATCCACGTCCATAGAAAAATATTCTTTAAAAAATCCACGTCCATAGAAAAATATTCTTTAAAAAATCCACGTCCATAGAAAAATATTCTTTAAAAAATCCACGTCCACTAGAAAAATATTCTTTAAAAAATCCACGTCCATAGAAAAATATTCTTTAAAAAATCCCACGTCCATAGAAAAATATTCTTTAAAAAATCCACGTCCCATAGAAAAATATTCTTTAAAAATCCACGTCCATAGAAAAATATTCTTTAAAAAATCCACGTCCATCCAATTAGAAAAATATTCTTTAAAAAATCCACGTCCATAGAAAAATATTCTTTAAAAAATCCACGTCCAGTCATGAGAAAAATATTCTTTAAAAAATCCACGATCCACTTAGAAAAATATTCTTTAAAAAATCCACTCCACGTCCATAGAAAAATATTCTTTAAAAAATCCACGTCCACGTCCATAGAAAAATATTCTTTAAAAAATCCACGTCCTCCATAGAAAAATATTCTTTAAAAAATCCACCCACCGTCCATAGAAAAATATTCTTTAAAAAATCCACGTCCAGTCATAGAAAAATATTCTTTAAAAAAAATCCACGTCCACGTCCATAGAAAAATATTCTTTAAAAAATCCAAGCGTCACGTCCATAGAAAAATATTCTTTAAAAAATCCACGTCCACGTCGGACATAGAAAAATATTCTTTAAAAAATCCACGTCCATAGAAAAATATTCTTTAAAAAATCCACGTCCATAGAAAAATATTCTTTAAAAAATCCACGTCCATAGAAAAATATTCTTTAAAAAATCCACGTCCACGTCCATAGAAAAATATTCTTTAAAAAATCCACGTCCATAGAAAAATATTCTTTAAAAAATCCACGTCCACGTCCATAGAAAACTATTCTTTAAAAAATCCACGTCCACGTCCATAGAAAAATATTCTTTAAAAAATCCACGTCCACGTCCATAGAAAAATATTCTTTAAAAAATCCACGTCCACGTCCATAGAAAACTATTCTTTAAAAAATCCACGTCCACGTCCATAGAAAAATATTCTTTAAAAAATCCACGTCCACGTCCATAGAAAAATATTCTTTAAAAAATCCACGTCCACGTCCATAGAAAAATATTCTTTAAAAAATCCACGTCCACGTCCATAGAAAAATATTCTTTAAAAAATCCACGTCCACGTCCATAGAAAAATATTCTTTAAAAAATCCACGTCCACGTCCATAGAAAAATATTCTTTAAAAAATCCACGTCCACGTCCATAGAAAAATATTCTTTAAAAAATCCACGTCCACGTCCATAGAAAAATATTCTTTAAAAAATCCACGTCCACGTCCATAGAAAAATATTCTTTAAAAAATCCACGTCCACGTCCATAGAAAAATATTCTTTAAAAAATCCACGTCCACGTCCATAGAAAAATATTCTTTAAAAAATCCACGTCCACGTCCATAGAAAAATATTCTTTAAAAAATCCACGTCCACGTCCATAGAAAAATATTCTTTAAAAAATCCACGTCCACGTCCATAGAAAAATATTCTTTAAAAAATCCACGTCCACGTCCATAGAAAAATATTCTTTAAAAAATCCACGTCCACGTCCATAGAAAAATATTCTTTAAAAAATCCACGTCCACGTCCATAGAAAAATATTCTTTAAAAAATCCACGTCCACGTCCATAGAAAAATATTCTTTAAAAAATCCACGTCCACGTCCATAGAAAAATATTCTTTAAAAAATCCACGTCCACGTCCATAGAAAAATATTCTTTAAAAAATCCACGTCCACGTCCATAGAAAAATATTCTTTAAAAAATCCACGTCCACGTCCATAGAAAAATATTCTTTAAAAAATCCACGTCCACGTCCATAGAAAAATATTCTTTAAAAAATCCACGTCCACGTCCATAGAAAAATATTCTTTAAAAAATCCACGTCCACGTCCATAGAAAAATATTCTTTAAAAAATCCACGTCCACGTCCATAGAAAAATATTCTTTAAAAAATCCACGTCCACGTCCATAGAAAAATATTCTTTAAAAAATCCACGTCCACGTCCATAGAAAAATATTCTTTAAAAAATCCACGTCCACGTCCATAGAAAAATATTCTTTAAAAAATCCACGTCCACGTCCATAGAAAAATATTCTTTAAAAAATCCACGTCCACGTCCATAGAAAAATATTCTTTAAAAAATCCACGTCCACGTCCATAGAAAAATATTCTTTAAAAAATCCACGTCCACGTCCATAGAAAAATATTCTTTAAAAAATCCACGTCCACGTCCATAGAAAAATATTCTTTAAAAAATCCACGTCCACGTCCATAGAAAAATATTCTTTAAAAAATCCACGTCCACGTCCATAGAAAAATATTCTTTAAAAAATCCACGTCCACGTCCATAGAAAAATATTCTTTAAAAAATCCACGTCCACGTCCATAGAAAAATATTCTTTAAAAAATCCACGTCCACGTCCATAGAAAAATATTCTTTAAAAAATCCACGTCCACGTCCATAGAAAAATATTCTTTAAAAAATCCACGTCCACGTCCATAGAAAAATATTCTTTAAAAAATCCACGTCCACGTCCATAGAAAAATATTCTTTAAAAAATCCACGTCCACGTCCATAGAAAAATATTCTTTAAAAAATCCACGTCCACGTCCATAGAAAAATATTCTTTAAAAAATCCACGTCCACGTCCATAGAAAAATATTCTTTAAAAAATCCACGTCCACGTCCATAGAAAAATATTCTTTAAAAAATCCACGTCCACGTCCATAGAAAAATATTCTTTAAAAAATCCACGTCCACGTCCATAGAAAAATATTCTTTAAAAAATCCACGTCCACGTCCATAGAAAAATATTCTTTAAAAAATCCACGTCCACGTCCATAGAAAAATATTCTTTAAAAAATCCACGTCCACGTCCATAGAAAAATATTCTTTAAAAAATCCACGTCCACGTCCATAGAAAAATATTCTTTAAAAAATCCACGTCCACGTCCATAGAAAAATATTCTTTAAAAAATCCACGTCCACGTCCATAGAAAAATATTCTTTAAAAAATCCACGTCCACGTCCATAGAAAAATATTCTTTAAAAAATCCACGTCCACGTCCATAGAAAAATATTCTTTAAAAAATCCACGTCCACGTCCATAGAAAAATATTCTTTAAAAAATCCACGTCCACGTCCATAGAAAAATATTCTTTAAAAAATCCACGTCCACGTCCATAGAAAAATATTCTTTAAAAAATCCACGTCCACGTCCATAGAAAAATATTCTTTAAAAAATCCACGTCCACGTCCATAGAAAAATATTCTTTAAAAAATCCACGTCCACGTCCATAGAAAAATATTCTTTAAAAAATCCACGTCCACGTCCATAGAAAAATATTCTTTAAAAAATCCACGTCCACGTCCATAGAAAAATATTCTTTAAAAAATCCACGTCCACGTCCATAGAAAAATATTCTTTAAAAAATCCACGTCCACGTCCATAGAAAAATATTCTTTAAAAAATCCACGTCCACGTCCATAGAAAAATATTCTTTAAAAAATCCACGTCCACGTCCATAGAAAAATATTCTTTAAAAAATCCACGTCCACGTCCATAGAAAAATATTCTTTAAAAAATCCACGTCCACGTCCATAGAAAAATATTCTTTAAAAAATCCACGTCCACGTCCATAGAAAAATATTCTTTAAAAAATCCACGTCCACGTCCATAGAAAAATATTCTTTAAAAAATCCACGTCCACGTCCATAGAAAAATATTCTTTAAAAAATCCACGTCCACGTCCATAGAAAAATATTCTTTAAAAAATCCACGTCCACGTCCATAGAAAAATATTCTTTAAAAAATCCACGTCCACGTCCATAGAAAAATATTCTTTAAAAAATCCACGTCCACGTCCATAGAAAAATATTCTTTAAAAAATCCACGTCCACGTCCATAGAAAAATATTCTTTAAAAAATCCACGTCCACGTCCATAGAAAAATATTCTTTAAAAAATCCACGTCCACGTCCATAGAAAAATATTCTTTAAAAAATCCACGTCCACGTCCATAGAAAAATATTCTTTAAAAATCCACGTCCACGTCCATAGAAAAATATTCTTTAAAAAATCCACGTCCACGTCCATAGAAAAATATTCTTTAAAAAATCCACGTCCACGTCCATAGAAAAATATTCTTTAAAAAATCCACGTCCACGTCCATAGAAAAATATTCTTTAAAAAATCCACGTCCACGTCCATAGAAAAATATTCTTTAAAAAATCCACGTCCACGTCCATAGAAAAATATTCTTTAAAAAATCCACGTCCACGTCCATAGAAAAATATTCTTTAAAAAATCCACGTCCACGTCCATAGAAAAATATTCTTTAAAAAATCCACGTCCACGTCCATAGAAAAATATTCTTTAAAAAATCCACGTCCACGTCCATAGAAAAATATTCTTTAAAAAATCCACGTCCACGTCCATAGAAAAATATTCTTTAAAAAATCCACGTCCACGTCCATAGAAAAATATTCTTTAAAAAATCCACGTCCACGTCCATAGAAAAATATTCTTTAAAAAATCCACGTCCACGTCCATAGAAAAATATTCTTTAAAAAATCCACGTCCACGTCCATAGAAAAATATTCTTTAAAAAATCCACGTCCACGTCCATAGAAAAATATTCTTTAAAAAATCCACGTCCACGTCCATAGAAAAATATTCTTTAAAAAATCCACGTCCACGTCCATAGAAAAATATTCTTTAAAAATCCACGTCCATAGAAAAATATTCTTTAAAAAATCCACGTCCACGTCCATAGAAAAATATTCTTTAAAAAATCCACGTCCACGTCCATAGAAAAATATTCTTTAAAAAATCCACGTCCACGTCCATAGAAAAATATTCTTTAAAAAATCCACGTCCACGTCCATAGAAAAATATTCTTTAAAAAATCCACGTCCACGTCCATAGAAAAATATTCTTTAAAAAATCCACGTCCACGTCCATAGAAAAATATTCTTTAAAAAATCCACGTCCACGTCCATAGAAAAATATTCTTTAAAAAATCCACGTCCACGTCCATAGAAAAATATTCTTTAAAAAATCCACGTCCACGTCCATAGAAAAATATTCTTTAAAAAATCCACGTCCACGTCCATAGAAAAATATTCTTTAAAAAATCCACGTCCACGTCCATAGAAAAATATTCTTTAAAAAATCCACGTCCACGTCCATAGAAAAATATTCTTTAAAAAATCCACGTCCACGTCCATAGAAAAATATTCTTTAAAAAATCCACGTCCACGTCCATAGAAAAATATTCTTTAAAAAATCCACGTCCACGTCCATAGAAAAATATTCTTTAAAAAATCCACGTCCACGTCCATAGAAAAATATTCTTTAAAAAATCCACGTCCACGTCCATAGAAAAATATTCTTTAAAAAATCCACGTCCACGTCCATAGAAAAATATTCTTTAAAAAATCCACGTCCACGTCCATAGAAAAATATTCTTTAAAAAATCCACGTCCACGTCCATAGAAAAATATTCTTTAAAAAATCCACGTCCACGTCCATAGAAAAATATTCTTTAAAAAATCCACGTCCACGTCCATAGAAAAATATTCTTTAAAAAATCCACGTCCACGTCCATAGAAAAATATTCTTTAAAAAATCCACGTCCACGTCCATAGAAAAATATTCTTTAAAAAATCCACGTCCACGTCCATAGAAAAATATTCTTTAAAAAATCCACGTCCACGTCCATAGAAAAATATTCTTTAAAAAATCCACGTCCACGTCCATAGAAAAATATTCTTTAAAAAATCCACGTCCACGTCCATAGAAAAATATTCTTTAAAAAATCCACGTCCACGTCCATAGAAAAATATTCTTTAAAAAATCCACGTCCACGTCCATAGAAAAATATTCTTTAAAAAATCCACGTCCACGTCCATAGAAAAATATTCTTTAAAAAATCCACGTCCACGTCCATAGAAAAATATTCTTTAAAAAATCCACGTCCACGTCCATAGAAAAATATTCTTTAAAAAATCCACGTCCACGTCCATAGAAAAATATTCTTTAAAAAATCCACGTCCACGTCCATAGAAAAATATTCTTTAAAAAATCCACGTCCACGTCCATAGAAAAATATTCTTTAAAAAATCCACGTCCACGTCCATAGAAAAATATTCTTTAAAAAATCCACGTCCACGTCCATAGAAAAATATTCTTTAAAAAATCCACGTCCACGTCCATAGAAAAATATTCTTTAAAAAATCCACGTCCACGTCCATAGAAAAATATTCTTTAAAAAATCCACGTCCACGTCCATAGAAAAATATTCTTTAAAAAATCCACGTCCACGTCCATAGAAAAATATTCTTTAAAAAATCCACGTCCACGTCCATAGAAAAATATTCTTTAAAAAATCCACGTCCACGTCCATAGAAAAATATTCTTTAAAAAATCCACGTCCACGTCCATAGAAAAATATTCTTTAAAAAATCCACGTCCACGTCCATAGAAAAATATTCTTTAAAAAATCCACGTCCACGTCCATAGAAAAATATTCTTTAAAAAATCCACGTCCACGTCCATAGAAAAATATTCTTTAAAAAATCCACGTCCACGTCCATAGAAAAATATTCTTTAAAAAATCCACGTCCACGTCCATAGAAAAATATTCTTTAAAAAATCCACGTCCACGTCCATAGAAAAATATTCTTTAAAAAATCCACGTCCACGTCCATAGAAAAATATTCTTTAAAAAATCCACGTCCACGTCCATAGAAAAATATTCTTTAAAAAATCCACGTCCACGTCCATAGAAAAATATTCTTTAAAAAATCCACGTCCACGTCCATAGAAAAATATTCTTTAAAAAATCCACGTCCACGTCCATAGAAAAATATTCTTTAAAAAATCCACGTCCACGTCCATAGAAAATATTCTTTAAAAAATCCACGTCCACGTCCATAGAAAAATATTCTTTAAAAAATCCACGTCCACGTCCATAGAAAAATATTCTTTAAAAAATCCACGTCCACGTCCATAGAAAAATATTCTTTAAAAAATCCACGTCCACGTCCATAGAAAAATATTCTTTAAAAAATCCACGTCCACGTCCATAGAAAAATATTCTTTAAAAAATCCACGTCCACGTCCATAGAAAAATATTCTTTAAAAAATCCACGTCCACGTCCATAGAAAAATATTCTTTAAAAAATCCACGTCCACGTCCATAGAAAAATATTCTTTAAAAAATCCACGTCCACGTCCATAGAAAAATATTCTTTAAAAAATCCACGTCCACGTCCATAGAAAAATATTCTTTAAAAAATCCACGTCCACGTCCATAGAAAAATATTCTTTAAAAAATCCACGTCCACGTCCATAGAAAAATATTCTTTAAAAAATCCACGTCCACGTCCATAGAAAAATATTCTTTAAAAAATCCACGTCCACGTCCATAGAAAAATATTCTTTAAAAAATCCACGTCCACGTCCATAGAAAAATATTCTTTAAAAAATCCACGTCCACGTCCATAGAAAAATATTCTTTAAAAAATCCACGTCCACGTCCATAGAAAAATATTCTTTAAAAAATCCACGTCCACGTCCATAGAAAAATATTCTTTAAAAAATCCACGTCCACGTCCATAGAAAAATATTCTTTAAAAAATCCACGTCCACGTCCATAGAAAAATATTCTTTAAAAAATCCACGTCCACGTCCATAGAAAAATATTCTTTAAAAAATCCACGTCCACGTCCATAGAAAAATATTCTTTAAAAAATCCACGTCCACGTCCATAGAAAAATATTCTTTAAAAAATCCACGTCCACGTCCATAGAAAAATATTCTTTAAAAAATCCACGTCCACGTCCATAGAAAAATATTCTTTAAAAAATCCACGTCCACGTCCATAGAAAAATATTCTTTAAAAAATCCACGTCCACGTCCATAGAAAAATATTCTTTAAAAAATCCACGTCCACGTCCATAGAAAAATATTCTTTAAAAAATCCACGTCCACGTCCATAGAAAAATATTCTTTAAAAAATCCACGTCCACGTCCATAGAAAAATATTCTTTAAAAAATCCACGTCCACGTCCATAGAAAAATATTCTTTAAAAAATCCACGTCCACGTCCATAGAAAAATATTCTTTAAAAAATCCACGTCCACGTCCATAGAAAAATATTCTTTAAAAAATCCACGTCCACGTCCATAGAAAAATATTCTTTAAAAAATCCACGTCCACGTCCATAGAAAAATATTCTTTAAAAAATCCACGTCCACGTCCATAGAAAAATATTCTTTAAAAAATCCACGTCCACGTCCATAGAAAAATATTCTTTAAAAAATCCACGTCCACGTCCATAGAAAAATATTCTTTAAAAAATCCACGTCCACGTCCATAGAAAAATATTCTTTAAAAAATCCACGTCCACGTCCATAGAAAAATATTCTTTAAAAAATCCACGTCCACGTCCATAGAAAAATATTCTTTAAAAAATCCACGTCCACGTCCATAGAAAAATATTCTTTAAAAAATCCACGTCCACGTCCATAGAAAAATATTCTTTAAAAAATCCACGTCCACGTCCATAGAAAAATATTCTTTAAAAAATCCACGTCCACGTCCATAGAAAAATATTCTTTAAAAAATCCACGTCCACGTCCATAGAAAAATATTCTTTAAAAAATCCACGTCCACGTCCATAGAAAAATATTCTTTAAAAAATCCACGTCCACGTCCATAGAAAAATATTCTTTAAAAAATCCACGTCCACGTCCATAGAAAAATATTCTTTAAAAAATCCACGTCCACGTCCATAGAAAAATATTCTTTAAAAAATCCACGTCCACGTCCATAGAAAAATATTCTTTAAAAAATCCACGTCCACGTCCATAGAAAAATATTCTTTAAAAAATCCACGTCCACGTCCATAGAAAAATATTCTTTAAAAAATCCACGTCCACGTCCATAGAAAAATATTCTTTAAAAAATCCACGTCCACGTCCATAGAAAAATATTCTTTAAAAAATCCACGTCCACGTCCATAGAAAAATATTCTTTAAAAAATCCACGTCCACGTCCATAGAAAAATATTCTTTAAAAAATCCACGTCCACGTCCATAGAAAAATATTCTTTAAAAATCCACGTCCACGTCCATAGAAAAATATTCTTTAAAAAATCCACGTCCACGTCCATAGAAAAATATTCTTTAAAAAATCCACGTCCACGTCCATAGAAAAATATTCTTTAAAAAATCCACGTCCACGTCCATAGAAAAATATTCTTTAAAAAATCCACGTCCACGTCCATAGAAAAATATTCTTTAAAAAATCCACGTCCACGTCCATAGAAAAATATTCTTTAAAAAATCCACGTCCACGTCCATAGAAAAATATTCTTTAAAAAATCCACGTCCACGTCCATAGAAAAATATTCTTTAAAAAATCCACGTCCACGTCCATAGAAAAATATTCTTTAAAAAATCCACGTCCACGTCCATAGAAAAATATTCTTTAAAAAATCCACGTCCACGTCCATAGAAAAATATTCTTTAAAAAATCCACGTCCACGTCCATAGAAAAATATTCTTTAAAAAATCCACGTCCACGTCCATAGAAAAATATTCTTTAAAAAATCCACGTCCACGTCCATAGAAAAATATTCTTTAAAAAATCCACGTCCACGTCCATAGAAAAATATTCTTTAAAAAATCCACGTCCACGTCCATAGAAAAATATTCTTTAAAAAATCCACGTCCACGTCCATAGAAAAATATTCTTTAAAAAATCCACGTCCACGTCCATAGAAAAATATTCTTTAAAAAATCCACGTCCACGTCCATAGAAAAATATTCTTTAAAAAATCCACGTCCACGTCCATAGAAAAATATTCTTTAAAAAATCCACGTCCACGTCCATAGAAAAATATTCTTTAAAAATCCACGTCCACGTCCATAGAAAAATATTCTTTAAAAAATCCACGTCCACTTCCATAGAAAAATATTCTTTAAAAAATCCACGTCCACGTCCATAGAAAAATATTCTTTAAAAAATCCACGTCCACGTCCATAGAAAAATATTCTTTAAAAAATCCACGTCCACGTCCATAGAAAAATATTCTTTAAAAAATCCACGTCCCATAGAAAAATATTCTTTAAAAAATCCACGTCCATAGAAAAATATTCTTTAAAAAATCCACGTCCACGTCCATAGAAAAATATTCTTTAAAAAATCCACGTCCACGTCCATAGAAAAATATTCTTTAAAAAATCCACGTCCACGTCCATAGAAAAATATTCTTTAAAAAATCCACGTCCACGTCCATAGAAAAATATTCTTTAAAAAATCCACGTCCACGTCCATAGAAAAATATTCTTTAAAAAATCCACTCCCACGTCCATAGAAAAATATTCTTTAAAAAATCCACGTCCACGTCCATAGAAAAATATTCTTTAAAAAATCCACGTCCACGTCCATAGAAAAATATTCTTTAAAAAATCCACGTCCATAGAAAAATATTCTTTAAAAATCCACGTCCACGTCCATAGAAAAATATTCTTTAAAAAATCCACGTCCACGTCCATAGAAAAATATTCTTTAAAAAATCCACGTCACGTCCATAGAAAAATATTCTTTAAAAAATCCACGTCCACGTCCATAGAAAAATATTCTTTAAAAAATCCACGTCCACGTCCATAGAAAAATATTCTTTAAAAAATCCACGTCCCGTCATAGAAAAATATTCTTTAAAAAATCCACGTCCACGTCCATAGAAAAATATTCTTTAAAAAATCCACGCCACGTCCATAGAAAAATATTCTTTAAAAAATCCACGTCCACGTCCATAGAAAAATATTCTTTAAAAAATCCACGTCCACGTCCATAGAAAAATATTCTTTAAAAAATCCACGTCCACGTCCATAGAAAAATATTCTTTAAAAAATCCATCCACGTCCATAGAAAAATATTCTTTAAAAAATCCACGTCCACGTCCATAGAAAAATATTCTTTAAAAAATCCACGTCCACGTCCATAGAAAAATATTCTTTAAAAAATCCACGTCCACGTCCATAGAAAAATATTCTTTAAAAAATCCACGTCCACGTCCATAGAAAAATATTCTTTAAAAAATCCACGTCCACGTCC
>NW_027411804.1:0-148681 GCF_047663935.1 Musca autumnalis
TGTGAATAGTTTATGCACAATAATATCATTTGTATAACAGTTTAGTAAACTGGCATAATTTTTCTCAATTATAAAATTGATCTGTTGAATGTACATTAAGCTTAACCTGTTTATTAGGGGATGAATAGTGAAACCATAATTTATTTTGCACTGAATACGTTGGCGGTGATAATTGAAATGTTTTTTTTTTTTTTGTTTAATAGCTAACATTTTTCATAATTTTTTTTACAAGAAATCGACCGAACTTTTTAGAAGATTTTTTAATTCGGATTTTATTAAATATTGCATAGATTTACTTCTAAATGGTGAACGGTGAAAGTCAAAATTTAAATTTTGACAAAAATGGATACTTTTTAACCATAAATGTGTATAACAAGAAATCCCAAAATGATTTTGGGCGTTATGTCCGCTGCGCTTTGTCCGCGAAGCAAAGCGGACATAACACCCAAAAAAAGTTTTTAAGATGTTTAACATAAAAATCGAGCGATTTTTTACAATAACATTTTCGCCTGCGGCGCTTTTCGTTTTTCAGAAAGTACTTCAATATTTCTATAAAAAGTTTTTACCTTCTTAAATTTAAAAAATCGAAATCATTTTTCAGAAAGTATTTGAATGTTTTACATTCTTAAATTATGCATTAATTTTTGTAAAAAATTACGCTATTTTTTCAAAAATATTTTTTTGGATATTTTCATAAAAACTTTTTATGTTCTTAAATTGTAAAAAATATTTTTGAAAAAATCGATCGATTGCGGCGCTTTTTGTTTTTCAAAAAGTGTTTACAAATTTTAACAAAAATCATTTATTTTCTTAAATAGTGAAAATATTCTGGCAAAAAATCGCGGGATTTTTTTTAAATATTTCGTTTTTAGATGTATTAGTAAATTTTAACAAAAACTTATTTTCTTACTTTATATTTTCCTGAGACAGAATTTTTCGTTTAATATAGGCTTGAAGGCGAATTTCGAATACAATTATAAATTATGTTATGAAATGAAAAATGTATATGAACTAAAAGTTACTTTTGAATTTACTTATACATTTGAAATAAAAATAGAATTTAAATAAAAATCACTTAAATTTTAAAAACTGACAACTCTCATTGGGTCTTATGTCCGCAAGGAGGGGTCGGACATAGCTCCCAAAAAAACCGTTTTGGGAGTTATGTATGTCCGTTGGGAGTTATGTCACTGCACCGAGAAAAACCTTTTATTCTTATGTGAATATCTCTATGGTGATACTCACATTTATTGTATGGGATATTAACATTTGTTTTGTTGTTTTATTTACGAATTTATCTTAAAAATTTTAAATTATTGCACTAACATTAGTGGGTATTACTGAATGTAGTTGTTTGTGCCTGCGATAGGTTTAGCCACTCCATATCTCAAATTAATTTCCTCTATCACATTTAAATAATCATCTTCTTGAGAAAATCTTTCTTTAATAATTGGTAGATTATTTGGCTCAGATGCCCATTCATATAATTCACAAAACCGTGGTTATTTAATTATCAATTTCTTTAGTCTATTGTCCGGCTGGTACACTAAAGTTTTTAAGATGTTTAACATAAATTCCTAAACAAAACAACAAAACAAATGTTAAAAATTTGATTTTGTATTTTTGGGTAAAATAACAAACGTTTCAGACTAGTATAAAGGAAAAAATTGTATTAGTAATCGTCCGAACCCCATTATCGCATAGGATTTAAAATTTTTGTTATTGAACGTAGTTTAATACAAACAAATTTAAAGGAAGTCGAAGGGTTCGAACATCTTTAAAATTGATTTTAAATTTTAAATCGCGAAAATAGCATCCAAGCACACTGTGCAATTTTTTTCTAGTTTTTTATTTAATAGTTGATAAAACAAACAAAAACATTTTTTCAAGGCGCGATATCTCTAAAACCGTTAGTAAAAAATCTGAAAATATACTAAATTGTTTTGCTAATAAGCAGCATCACCACAGCAAAAAATAAAGAAATCAAATCCCAAAAAAACCGTTTTGGGAGTTATGTATGTCCGTTGGGAGTTATGTCACTGCACCGAGAAAAACCTTTTATTCTTATGTGAATATCTCTATGGGGATACTCACATTTATTGTATGGGGATATTAACATTTGTTTTGTTGTTTTATTTACGAATTTATCTTAAAAATTTTAAATTATTGCACTAACATTAGTGGGTATTACTGAATGTAGTTGTTTGTGCCTGCGATAGGTTTAGCCACTCCATATCTGAAATTAATTTTCTCTATCACATTTAAATAATCATCTTCTTGAGAAAATCTTTCTTTAATAATTGGTAGATTATTTGGCTCAGATGCCCATTCATATAATTCACAAAACCGTGGTTATTTAATTATCAATTTCTTTAGTCTATTGTCCGGCTGGTACACTAAAGTTTTTAAGATGTTTAACATAAATTCCTAAACAAAACAACAAAACAAATGTTAAAAATTTGATTTTGTATTTTTGGGTAAAATAACAAACGTTTCAGACTAGTATAAAGGAAAAATTGTATTAGTAATCGTCCGAACCCCATTATCGCATAGGATTTAAAATTTTTGTTATTGAACGTAGTTTAATACAAACAAATTTAAAGGAAGTCGAAGGGTTCGAACATCTTTAAAATTGATTTTAAATTTTAAATCGCGAAAATAGCATCCAAGCACACTGTGCAATTTTTTTCTAGTTTTTATTTAATAGTTGATAAAACATACAAAAACATTTTTTCAAGGCGCGATATCTCTAGAACCGTTAGTAAAAAAATCTGAAAATATACTAAATTGTTTTGCTAATAAGCAGCATCACCACAGCAAAAAATAAAGGAAATCAAAAATCTCCTCTTGAAAAAGTGTCCGATTTCACTCAGAAATCCCCATATATACATATTACTAATCTTATGAAATAACCATGTCCGTCCGCAATTTTTAAGATAGAGCCTTATAATGTGGGATCATTGGTATTGGAATCGGTCTACGTTTTGATATAGCCCGTTTAAATACCCTTCCTCTTTTCGGTATTTTTAAGGTTTTAGCTTCATTACTTAACCGAAATGTCTGAAAGTTGGTATTTAGTTTCCGTTGGAGGTATAAAACTTCCAACCTGAAACTTATAGGTATAGGTCCACGCCTTCATGTAGCCTCCATAGAAGCTTACTTCCCAAATTTCGGTTTTTAGCGTTATTATGACACCGAAATGGCTGAAATTTGGTTTTGAGTCTTCGTTGTAGGTATAAAAGTTCGCAACTGAGATTTATCGGTATAGGACAACACCTTCATATAATCCCCATAGAAGCTTACCTCCCGCTTTTCGGTATTCAGCCCACAGAATTTACTCAAATTTGGTATTGAGTCTTCGAAGGAGGTGTAAACCTTCGCACTTTAAATTTGTCAGTGCTCCACTCCAAAAATCTTTTGCTATTTCCAAATTTAAGAACCGTTCATAGACATTTCGTATGTTCCAGAAAGTTTTTTGCTGATATCATTATTGTGGTTGATTGTTTTCTCGAATTTGGAACGGTTTAGTATCTATGGAGCGGAAACTGTGAAAAGAAGATCGCATTTGTTTAGCTATTTTGGCTATTAAGAACCGTTTCTAAAGAGTTCGTATATTCTAGAAAGTTGTTAATTAATCTAAGGAACATTCTACTAGTTGCTAGACTAAAATCTGAGAAACAAATTGTAATGGAATTTAGACCTTGACGATTTTGACCCTGAAGATGAGGTTGAATTTTTTTATGTGTTCACAATTATTTTTCTTTAGGACGAGAACTACAACTTTGTCACTTATGACATCAAAGCCTCAGGTCTTTAGGGGTCCATAACAGCGAAAGTTGAAGTGATAGGGAAAACACCGGGACACGTGTCTTTTTTGGCCATCTATCACACTGTGGTGTCAGAATGTGGTTAATAAATCATGACTCAAAAATGACACACAGTGTAATATAATTTGTATTTTCTTCTCATATTTTCTTCGTATATTTGCAAATACAGTAGAACTTCGTAATCCAAGGGACCGGTAATTTTCTGCGAATTATCGGGGATTTCGAATTAGCGGGGTTAAAATGCGAAAGAAATGGCTTCAAGGGACCGGCAGTTTGTTACGAATATTCGAAGTACGAATTATCGAGGTTCTACGGTAGCTTAAATATTATAGCTGCGACCCTTACGACATGGGCTTCGTCTGGATGCTGTTGTAATTTTTTACATATTTTTTGTAAGCATAAGAGCTATTATTAAAAAAATGTATTTGCTAATACGTACAATATTTTAATAAATTTGATTTTTCGCAGAACCACAGAGACATTTCAGGAGTATTTTGACATCATCACAAAGGGTACAAAATCAGTTAACAGTAGTAAGAGATAACAGCTTACTACATCAAGGCGCGATATTTTTTTAGAATTTTTTCGTGAATATTAACATTAAAACGGTCATATCTTTTGCGCGCAACGGTCAAGGTTAGTTACAAAAACATATTTGGAAAGATTTTTTTCTTTATCCATGTACCAAAAATCATTGGTGTAGTATCAACAATATTATTGAATTTTTTGAAAGAACTCGATTTTAAAAATTATTCCCCATATTTGTGTGTATTTAGCTTTTTTATTAGTTTGTATCATATGCGGGTTGTGTTCATGTGTTTATTTTACAATTTACTTAAAAAGGGATCAGGAAAATAGCTTAGATGATGTTTGCAAATAAAACAAAAATTTATTGTATTTATTCTCCAAAAAACGTTGGCTCTATTTGCAAGATTCAACCGAAATAAAGAAAAACTATATAAAACATAAAAAAATAAAATAAAAAAAGAAACTGAAAAAATTATTACAGACGGACTCGAACCCACGTCCTTCAACACGGTTCTGTTGACACGGCGCTCTAGACACTTCAGCCATTAAACGAGATATGGTGTTTACTGTTTAAATGCATATAATACTGTTTGTTTTTGTTTGTTTGAAATAGGATTACATAACTGGCATAACTATACTCAACACTTGCGACAACATACGCAGGAATTTACACCACAGTCCCTCACCATTGCGATGGTGATTTGTGGTGAGTTAAACGTTGATTACACCACCGATCATTTCTTTGCTTTCTAATATCAAACGCACAAAATTCAAGGAAATAGGGGGTGTATCGCTTTTTTATTAATATCACTTTTATCAATGCTTAACGCACAAAATATTTATAGAGAGAACGTATTCAGCTTTCTTTATTTTTATTATTCAAATCTCAAAAAAATGTTAAAGGTTTGTTATTTACGGTCCTGCAGGCCTATTCTGTAACTTTTATTGATTGAAAAGTTGTTAAAATTTCTTTTGTTTTTGTGACAACTACAAAACAAACAAATGAAATTGTTGTAAAATAAACAATGAGTAAAGTTGTGAAAATGTTACTGAATAGGGGGGCTGAACAGGAAAGAATGACTTAAAATAATTGAATTTTGAGCTTGATGAACCGTTCCTAGAATCTTTTTATGTTCTAGAATGTTATTTATTGAAACACCTCGGTATTTTAGAAACCCATGTCCAAAAAAAAAAACAAATACTGAAAAATATGTTGGTCCTGTGGCAATTAAAAAATGTATACAACATGGCCAAGGCAAACCTATAATCTAGAATAATAAATGAAAGTTTGTTAATCCTGTTTTCGATGCGTCAAAAATATTTCGTTTTTTAATTTTTTTTTTAATAGTTTTTTTATTATTATTTATTTCAATTTCAGTTTTATTACAATAGATACAATTGCCCCAGCGCCATTTAGGCATTATTATTAATAACATGTTATTATCGATCTTTTTCCGTAATATTAGTATACAGTTTCATAACTGCGAATACAAAATTATTATAATTGACCGCCAAGGAAAAACGATATCCTAGAAAAGGAAAACCGGTTATATTTCATTAAAAAAGGACAGGACAGACATTGATTTTGAATGGGTTATTTGTTTCATGAAATCTATTATTCCTATATTTTGGTGACTTTTACACAAGTTTTCAACTATAATCGACTAAATATTCATAATTAAGCAAAATTTCTTTTTATTTCTGCCGTTTTTATAATGAAAAAAGCAAAATGCCCGCTACTTCGTATGCGGAGAGCGAATAAAAAACAAGTAAACTTACATATTGTTTATTTGTTTTTTTTTTTTTGTATGGAAATGGTGAACACTTAAAATTTTGTTATACTAATATCTACATTAGTTGATGTTTAATTTAACTTCAGTACATTTAAGGTATTCTAATTTAGCGCTTTCTATCCTCAGGGGTATACACATGATTGTAAAAAATAAGATACTTTACGTTTCTTGATTTGATTGCAGTAATCCGAAAAAAATACATCTTTATATCAACCTTATATATCACCCGCGATTCTCATTTCCAACTCACATATGCTCCCCCAAAACTAATTATTGTACCATCAAGTAATAATCACACAAATACGTATTTTATATTTTATATTTTATATTTTATATTTTATATTTTATATTTTATATTTTATATTTTATATTTTATATTTTATATTTTATATTTTATATTTTATATTTTATATTTTATATTTTATATTTTATATTTTATATTTTATATTTTATATTTTATATTTTATATTTTATATTTTATATTTTATATTTTATATTTTATATTTTATATTTTATATTTTATATTTTATATTTTATATTTTATATTTTATATTTTACATTTTATATTTTATATTTTATATTTTATATTTTATATTTTATATTTTATATTTTATATTTTATATTTTATATTTTATATTTTATATTTTATATTTTATATTTTATATTTTATATTTTATATTTTATATTTTATATTTTATATTTTATATTTTATATTTTATATTTTATATTTTATATTTTATTTTATATTTTATATTTTATATTTTATATTTTATATTTTATATTTTATATTTTATATTTTATATTTTATATTTTATATTTTATATTTATATTTATATTTTATATTTTATATTTTATATTTTATATTTTATATTTTATATTTTATATTTTATATTTTATATTTTATATTTTATATTTTATATTTTATATTTTATATTTTATATTTTATATTTTATATTTTATATTTTATATTTTATATTTTATATTTTATATTTTATATTTTATATTTTATATTTTATATTTTATATTTTATATTTTATATTTTATATTTTATATTTTATATTTTATATTTTATATTTTATATTTTATATTTTATATTTTATATTTTATATTTTATATTTTATATTTTATATTTTATATTTTATATTTTATATTTTATATTTTATATTTTATATTTTATATTTTATATTTTATATTTTATATTTTATATTTTATATTTTATATTTTATATTTTATATTTTATATTTTATATTTTATATTTTATATTTTATATTTTATATTTTATATTTTATATTTTATATTTTATATTTTATATTTTATATTTTATATTTTATATTTTATATTTTATATTTTATATTTTATATTTTATATTTATATTTTATATTTATATTTTATATTTTATATTTTATATTTTATATTTTATATTTTATATTTTATATTTTATATTTTATATTTTATATTTATATTTTATATTTTATATTTTATATTTTATATTTTATATTTTATATTTTATATTTTATATTTTATATTTTATATTTTATATTTTATATTTTATATTTTATATTTTATATTTTATATTTTATATTTTATATTTTATATTTTATATTTTATATTTTATATTTTATATTTTATATTTTATATTTTATATTTTATATTTTATATTTTATATTTTATATTTTATATTTTATATTTTATATTTTATATTTTATATTTTATATTTTATATTTTATATTTTATATTTTATATTTTATATTTTATATTTTATATTTTATATTTTATATTTTATATTTATATTTTATATTTTATATTTTATATTTTATATTTTATATTTTATATTTTATATTTTATATTTTATATTTTATATTTTATATTTTATATTTTATATTTTATATTTTATATTTTATATTTTATATTTTATATTTTATATTTTATATTTTATATTTTATATTTTATATTTTATATTTTATATTTTATATTTTATATTTTATATTTATATTTATATTTTAATTTTATATTTTATATTTATATTTTATATTTTATATTTTATATTTTATATTTTATATTTATATTTTATATTTTATATTTTATATTTTATATTTTATATTTTATATTTTATATTTTATATTTTATATTTTATATTTTATATTTTATATTTTATATTTTATATTTTATATTTTATATTTTATATTTTATATTTTATATTTTATATTTTATATTTATATTTTATATTTTATATTTTATTTTATATTTTTATTTTTATATTTTATATTTTATATTTTATATTTTATATTTTATATTTTATATTTTATATTTTATATTTTATATTTTATATTTTATATTTTATATTTTATATTTTATATTTTATATTTTATATTTTATATTTTATATTTTATATTTTATATTTTATATTTTATATTTTATATTTTATATTTTATATTTTATATTTTATATTTTATATTTTATATTTTATATTTTATATTTTATATTTTATATTTTATATTTTATATTTTATATTTTATATTTTATATTTTATATTTTATATTTTATATTTTATATTTTATATTTTATATTTTATATTTTATATTTTATATTTTATATTTTATATTTTATATTTTATATTTTATATTTTATATTTTATATTTTATATTTTATATTTTATATTTTATATTTTATATTTTATATTTTATATTTTTATATTTATATTTTATATTTTATATTTTATATTTTATTTTTTATATTTTATATTTTATATTTTATATTTTATATTTTATATTTTATATTTTATATTTTATATTTTATATTTTATATTTATATTTTTATATTTTATATTTTATATTTTATATTTATATTATATTTTATATTTTATATTTTATATTTTTATTTTATATTTTATATTTTATATTTTTATTTTATTTTATATTTTATATTTTATAATTTTATATTTTATATTTTATATTTTATATTTTATATTTTATATTTTATATTTTATATTTATATTTTATATTTTATATTTTATATTTTATATTTTATATTTTATATTTTATATTTTATATTTTATATTTTATATTTTATATTTATATTTTATATTTTATATTTTATATTTTATATTTTATATTTTATATATTTTATATTTTATATTTTATATTTTATATTTTATATTTTATATTTTATATTTTATATTTTATATTTTATATTTTATATTTTATATTTTATATTTTATATTTTATATTTTATATTTTATATTTTATATTTTATATTTTATATTTTATATTTTATATTTTATATTTTATATTTTATATTTTATATTTTATATTTTATATTTTATATTTTATATTTTATATTTTATATTTTATATTTTATATTTTATATTTTTATTTTATATTTTATATTTTATATTTTATATTTTATATTTTATATTTTATATTTTATATTTTATATTTTATATTTTATATTTTATATTTTATATTTTATATTTTATATTTTATATTTTATATTTTATATTTTATATTTTATATTTTATATTTTATATTTTATATTTTATATTTTATATTTTATATTTTATATTTTATATTTTATATTTTATATTTTATATTTTATATTTTATATTTTATATTTTATATTTTATATTTTATATTTTATATTTTATATTTTATATTTTATATTTTATATTTTATATTTTATATTTTATATTTTATATTTTATATTTTATATTTTATATTTTATATTTTATATTTTATATTTTATATTTTATATTTTATATTTTATATTTTATATTTTATATTTTATATTTTATATTTTATATTTTATATTTTATATTTTATATTTTATATTTTATATTTTATATTTTATATTTTATATTTTATATTTTATATTTTATATTTTATATTTTATATTTTATATTTTATATTTTATATTTTATATTTTATATTTTATATTTTATATTTTATATTTTATATTTTATATTTTATATTTTATATTTTATATTTTATATTTTATATTTTATATTTTATATTTATATTTTATATTTTATATTTTATATTTTATTTATATTTATATTTTATATTTTATATTTTATATTTTATATTTTATATTTTATATTTTATATTTTATATTTTATATTTTATATTTTATATTTTATATTTTATATTTTATATTTATATTTTATATTTTATATTTTATATTTTATATTTTATATTTTATATTTTATATTTTATATTTTATATTTTATATTTTATATTTTATATTTTATATTTTATATTTTATATTTTATATTTTATATTTTATATTTTATATTTTATATTTTATATTTTATATTTTATATTTTATATTTTATATTTTATATTTTATATTTTATATTTTATATTTTATATTTTATATTTTATATTTTATATTTTATATTTTATATTTTATATTTTATATTTTATATTTTATATTTTATATTTTATATTTTATATTTTATATTTTATATTTTATATTTTATATTTTATATTTATATTTTTATATTTTATATTTTATATTTTTATATTTTATATTTTATATTTTATATTTTATATTTTATATTTTATATTTTATATTTTATATTTTATATTTTATATTTTATATTTTATATTTTATATTTTATATTTTATATTTTATATTTTATATTTTATATTTTATATTTTATATTTTATATTTTATATTTTATATTTTATATTTTATATTTTATATTTTATATTTTATATTTTATATTTTATATTTTATATTTTATATTTTATATTTTATATTTTATATTTTATATTTTATATTTTATATTTTATATTTTATATTTTATATTTTATATTTTATATTTTATATTTATATTTTATATTTTATATTTTATATTTTATATTTTATATTTTATATTTTATATTTTATATTTTATATTTTATATTTTATATTTTATATTTTATATTTTATATTTTATATTTTATATTTTATATTTTATTATTTTATATTTTATATTTTATATTTTATATTTTATATTTTATATTTTATATTTTATATTTTATATTTTATATTTTATATTTTATATTTTATATTTTATATTTTATATTTTATATTTTATATTTTATATTTTATATTTTATATTTTATATTTTATATTTTATATTTTATATTTTATATTTTATATTTTATATTTTATATTTTATATTTTATATTTTATATTTTATATTTTATATTTTATATTTTATATTTTATATTTTATATTTTATATTTTATATTTTATATTTTATATTATATATTTTATATTTTATATTTTATATTTTATATTTTATATTTTATATTTTATATTTTATATTTTATATTTTATATTTTATATTTATATTTTATATTTTATATTTTATATTTTATATTTTATATTTTATATTTATATTTTATATTTTATATTTTATATTTTATATTTTATATTTTATATTTTATATTTTATATTTTATATTTTATATTATATTTTTATATTTTATATTTTATATTTTATATTTTTATTTTTATATTTTATATTTTATATTTTATATTTTATATTTTATATTTTATATTTTATATTTTATATTTTATATTTTATATTTTATATTTTATATTTTATATTTTATATTTTTATTTTATATTTATATTTTATATTTTATATTTTATATTTTATATTTTATATTTTATATTTTATATTTTATATTTTATATTTTATATTTTTATATTTTATATTTTATATTTTATATTTTATATTTTATATTTTATATTTTATATTTTATATTTTATTTATATTTTATATTTTATATTTTATATTTTATATTTTATATTTTATATTTTATATTTTATATTTTATATTTTATTTTATTTTATATTTTATATTTTATATTTTATTTTATATTTTATATTTTATATTTTATATTTATATTTTATATTTTATATTTTATATTTTATTTTTATATTTTATATTTTATATTTTAATTTTATATTTTATTTTATATATTTTTATTTTATTTTATATTTTATATTTTATATTTTATATTTTATATTTTATATTTTATATTTTATATTTTATATTTTATATTTTATATTTTATATTTTATATTTTATATTTTATATTTTATATTTTATATTTTATATTTTATATTTATATTTTATATTTTATATTTTATATTTTATATTTTATATTTTATATTTTATATTTTATATTTTATTATTTTATATTTTATATTTTATATTTTATATTTTATATTTTATATTTATATTTTATATTTTATATTTTATATTTTATATTTTATATTTTATATTTTATATTTTATATTTTATATTTTATATTTTATATTTTATATTTTATATTTTATATTTTATATTTTATATTTTATATTTTATATTTTATATTTTATATTTTATATTTTATATTTTATATTTTATATTTTATATTTTATATTTTATATTTTATATTTTATATTTTATATTTTATATTTTATATTTTATATTTTATATTTTATATTTTATATTTTATATTTTATATTTTATATTTTATATTTTATATTTTATATTTTATATTTTATATTTTATATTTTATATTTTTATATTTTATATTTTATATTTTATATTTTATATTTTATATTTTATATTTTATATTTTATATTTTATATTTTATATTTTATATTTTATATTTTATATTTATATTTTATATTTTATATTTATATTTTATATTTTATATTTTATATTTTATATTTTATATTTTATATTTTATATTTATATTTTATATTTTATATTTTATTTTATATTTTATATATTTTATATTTTATATTTTATATTTTATATTTTATATTTTATATTTTATATTTTATATTTTATATTTTATATTTTATATTTCATATTTTATATTTTATATTTTATATTTTATATTTTATATTTTATATTTTATTTTTATATTTTATATTTTATATTTTATATTTTATATTTTATATTTTATATTTTATATTTTATATTTTATATTTTATATTTTATATTTTATATTTTATATTTTATATTTTATATTTTATATTTTATATTTTATATTTTATATTTTATATTTTATATTTTATATTTTATATTTTATATTTTATATTTTATATTTTATATTTTATATTTTATATTTTATATTTTATATTTTATATTTTATATTTTATATTTTATATTTTATATTTTATATTTATATTTTATATTTTATATTTTATATTTTATATTTTATATTTTATATTTTATATTTTATATTTTATATTTTATATTTTATATTTTATATTTTATATTTTATATTTTATATTTTATATTTTATATTTTATATTTTATATTTTATATTTTATATTTTATATTTTATATTTTATATTTTATATTTTATATTTTATATTTTATATTTTATATTTTATATTTTATATTTTATATTTTATATTTTATATTTTATATTTATATTTTATATATTTTATATTTTATATTTTATATTTTATATTTTATATTTTATATTTTATATTTTATATTTTATATTTTATATTTTATATTTTATATTTATATTTTATATTTTATATTTTATATTTTATATTTTATATTTTATATTTTATATTTTATATTTTATATTTTATATTTTATATTTTATATTTTATATTTATATTTTATATTTTATATTTATATTTTATATTTTATATTTTATATTTTATATTTTATATTTTATATTTTATATTTTATATTTTATATTTTATATTTTATATTTTATATTTTATATTTTATATTTTATATTTATATTTTATATTTTATATTTTATATTTTATATTTTATATTTTATATTTTATATTTTTATATTTTATATTTTATAGAACATTGGTGGCGTTTATTTAATTGGGATAGCTGTTACAATTTTGATTTTTCAAAATAGTCTGGCTTAATCCCATTTGTTGTTTTAATATTTAAAACAACAAGTTTATTAGTGGAGAAGGTTTGGCATTGTTCGCCAGGGGGTAAGGCAAGGAAGACTAGTTTCGATCCACGCCACTGGATCTCATCAGTTCCCTTTGTTTCTTGTTTGTGGATATTCTCCACCGAAGTTATTTTTCAATAACTTCTTCAACAAGGAACTTTTTATACCCAAACTTCAATCGTCAGCTCGAAGTATAAACGTAAACAAAGAAACCCCTTCAATGAGAAGTTTTTCTTTGGTAACCTAACACAACTCCGACGAAAGTGTTTACGAAACAAAGCAAACCTTCTTCCACTCGTATGTGTCGTTGATTTTTCAACAAATGCACATACCCAAATGCTGTTTGGTAGCTTATATACCAACAACACACAAAACCGTGCCAGTGTTTCTCAAATAGAACATTGGTGGCGTTTATTTAATTGGGATAGCTGTTACAATTTTGATTTTTCAAAATAGTCTGGCTTAATCCCTTTTGTTGTTTTAATATTTAAAACAACAAGTTTATTAGTGGAGAAGGTTTGGCATTGTTCGCCAGGGGGTAAGGCAAGGAAGACTAGTTTCGATCCACGCCACTGGATCTCATCAGTTCCCTTTGTTTCTTGTTTGTGGATATTCTCCACCGAAGTTATTTTTCAATAACTTCTTCAACAAGGAACTTTTTATACCCAAACTTCAATCGTCAGCTCGAAGTATAAACGTAAACAAAGAAACCCCTTCAATGAGAAGTTTTTCTTTGGTAACCTAACACAACTCCGACGAAAGTGTTTACGAAACAAAGCAAACCTTCTTCCACTCGTATGTGTCGTTGATTTTTCAACAAATGCACATACCCAAATGCTGTTTGGTAGCTTATATACCAACAACACACAAAACCGTGCCAGTGTTTCTCAAATAGAACATTGGTGGCGTTTATTTAATTGGGATAGCTGTTACAATTTTGATTTTTCAAAATAGTCTGGCTTAATCCCTTTTGTTGTTTTAATATTTAAAACAACAAGTTTATTAGTGGAGAAGGTTTGGCATTGTTCGCCAGGGGGTAAGGCAAGGAAGACTAGTTTCGATCCACGCCACTGGATCTCATCAGTTCCCTTTGTTTCTTGTTTGTGGATATTCTCCACCGAAGTTATTTTTCAATAACTTCTTCAACAAGGAACTTTTTATACCCAAACTTCAATCGTCAGCTCGAAGTATAAACGTAAACAAAGAAACCCCTTCAATGAGAAGTTTTTCTTTGGTAACCTAACACAACTCCGACGAAAGTGTTTACGAAACAAAGCAAACCTTCTTCCACTCGTATGTGTCGTTGATTTTTCAACAAATGCACATACCCAAATGCTGTTTGGTAGCTTATATACCAACAACACACAAAACCGTGCCAGTGTTTCTCAAATAGAACATTGGTGGCGTTTATTTAATTGGGATAGCTGTTACAATTTTGATTTTTCAAAATAGTCTGGCTTAATCCCTTTTGTTGTTTTAATATTTAAAACAACAAGTTTATTAGTGGAGAAGGTTTGGCATTGTTCGCCAGGGGGTAAGGCAAGGAAGACTAGTTTCGATCCACGCCACTGGATCTCATCAGTTCCCTTTGTTTCTTGTTTGTGGATATTCTCCACGAAGTTATTTTTCAATAACTTCTTCAACAAGGAACTTTTTATACCCAAACTTCAATCCGTCAGCTCGAAGTATAAACGTAAACAAAGAAACTTCTCATTGAAGGGGTTTCTTTGTTTACGTTTATACTTCGAGCTGACGATTGAAGTTTGGGTATAAAAAGTTCCTTGTTGAAGAAGTTATTGAAAAATAACTTCGGTGGAGAATATCCACAAACAAGAAACAAAGGGAACTGATGAGATCCAGTGGCGTGGATCGAAACTAGTCTTCCTTGCCTTACCCCCTGGCGAACAATGCCAAACCTTCTCCACTAATAAACTTGTTGTTTTAAATATTAAAACAACAAAAGGGATTAAGCCAGACTATTTTGAAAAATCAAAATTTTATATTTTATATTTTATATTTTATATTTTATATTTTATATTTTATATTTTATATTTTATATTTTATATTTTATATTTTATATTTTATATTTTATATTTTATATTTTATATTTTATATTTTATATTTTATATTTTATATTTTATATTTTATATTTTATATTTTATATTTTATATTTTATATTTTATATTTTATATTTTATATTTTATATTTTATATTTTATATTTTATATTTTATATTTTATATTTTATATTTTATATTTTATATTTTATATTTTATATTTTATATTTATATTTTATATTTTATATTTTATATTTTATATTTTATATTTTATATTTTATATTTTATATTTTATATTTTATATTTTATATTTTATATTTTATATTTTATATTTTATATTTTATATTTTATATTTTATATTTTATATTTTATATTTTATATTTTATATTTTGTTTTTTTGTTTTTTTTTTCAAGATAGTCTGGCTTAATCCCATTGTTGTTGTTTTAATATTTTAAAACAACTAGTTTATTAGTGAAAAAGATTTGGCATTGTTCGCCAAGGGGTAAGGCAGGGAATACTATAGTTTCGATCCACGCCACTGGATCTCATCAGTTCCCTTGTTTCTTGTTTGTGGATATTCTCCACCGAAGTTATTTTTCAATAACTTCTTCAACAAGAAACTTTTCATACCCAAACATCAATCGTCAGCTCGAAGTATAAAGGTAAGCAAAGAAAAAAGTTCAATGAGAAGTTTTTCCTTGGCAACCTCACACAACTCCGACGAAAGTGTCTGCGAAACAATTCAAATCTCTTCCACTAGTATGTGTCGTCGAATTTTAACGAATGCACACACCAAAATTTGGTTGGTCTGCTTTACAGCAAAAACAACACACGTCGTGCCAGTGTCTTCAATTTGAAGCATTGTGGCGTTTTTTTATTGAGATAGCGTTTGCAATTTTGTTTTTTTTTCAAGATAGTCTGGCTTAATCCCATTGTTGTTGTTTTAATATTTTAAAACAACTAGTTTATTAGTGGAAAAGATTTGGCATTGTTCGCCAAGGGGTAAGGCAGGGAATACTATAGTTTCGATCCACGCCACTGGATCTCATCAGTTCCCTTGTTTCTTGTTTGTGGATATTCTCCACCGAAGTTATTTTTCAATAACTTCTTCAACAAGAAACTTTTCATACCCAAACATCAATCGTCAGCTCGAAGTATAAAGGTAAGCAAAGAAAAAAGTTCAATGAGAAGTTTTTCCTTGGCAACCTCACACAACTCCGACGAAAGTGTCTGCGAAAACAATTCAAATCTCTTCCACTAGTATGTGTCGTCGAATTTTAACGAATGCACACACCAAAATTTGGTTGGTCTGCTTTACAGCAAAAACAACACACGTCGTGCCAGTGTCTTCAATTTGAAGCATTGTGGCGTTTTTTTATTGAGATAGCGTTTTTATATTTTATATTTTATATTTTATATTTTATATTTTATATTTTATATTTTATAATATTTTATATTTTATATTTTATATTTTATATTTTATATTTTATATTTTATATTTTATATTTTATATTTTATATTTTATATTTTATATTTTATATTTTATATTTTATATTTTATATTTATATTTTATATTTTATATTTTATATTTTATATTTTATATTTTATATTTTATATTTTATATTTTATATTTTATATTTTATATTTTATATTTTATATTTTATATTTTATATTTTATATTTTATATTTTATATTTTATATTTTATATTTTATATTTTATATTTTATATTTTATATTTTATATTTTATATTTTATATTTTATATTTTATATTTTATATTTTATATTTTATATTTTATATTTTATATTTTATATTTTATATTTTATATTTTATATTTTATATTTTATATTTTATATTTTATATTTTATATTTTATATTTATATTTTATATTTTATATTTTATATTTTATATTTTATATTTTATATTTTATATTTTATATTTTATATTTTATATTTTATATTTTATATTTTATATTTTATATTTTATATTTTATATTTTATTTTATATTTTATATTTTATATTTTATATTTTATATTTTATATTTTATATTTTATATTTTATATTTTATATTTTATATTTTATATTTTATATTTTATATTTTATATTTTATATTTTATATTTTATATTTTATATTTTATATTTTATATTTTATATTTTATATTTTATATTTTATATTTTATATTTTATATTTTATATTTTATATTTTATATTTTATATTTTATATTTTATATTTTATATTTTATATTTTATATTTTATATTTTATATTTTATATTTTATATTTTATATTTTATATTTTATATTTTATATTTTATATTTATATTTTATATTTTATATTTTATATTTTATATTTTATATTTTATATTTTATATTTTATATTTTATATTTTATATTTTATATTTTATATTTTATATTTTATATTTTATATTTATATTTTATATTTTATATTTTATATTTTATATTTTATATTTTATATTTTATATTTATATTTTATATTTTATATTTTATATTTTATATTTATATTTTATATTTTATATTTTATATTTTATATTTTATTTTATATTTTATATTTTATATTTTATATTTTATATTTTATATTTTATATTTTATATTTTATATTTTATATTTTATATTTTATATTTTATATTTTATATTTTATATTTTATATTTTATATTTTATATTTTATATTTTATATTTTATATTTTATATTTTATATTTTATATTTTATATTTTATATTTTATATTTTATATTTTATATTTTATATTTTATATTTTATATTTTATATTTTATATTTTATATTTTATATTTTATATTTTATATTTTATATTTTATATTTTATATTTTATATTTTATATTTTATATTTATATTTTATATTTTATATTTTATATTTTATATTTATATTTTATATTTTATATTTTATATTTTATATTTTATATTTTATATTTTATATTTTATATTTTATATTTTATATTTTATATTTTATATTTTATATTTTATATTTTATATTTTATATTTTATATTTTATATTTTATATTTTATATTTTATATTTTATATTTTATATTTTATATTTTATATTTTATATTTTTATATTTTATATTTTATATTTTATATTTTATATTTTTATATTTTATATTTTTATATTTTATATTTTATATTTTATATTTTTATATTTTATATTTTATATTTTATATTTTATATTTTTATATTTTATATTTTATATTTTATATTTATATTTATATTTTATATTTTATATTTTATATTTATATTTTATATTTTATATTTTATATTTTTATATTTTATATTTTATATTTTATATTTTATATTTTATATTTTATATTTTATATTTTATATTTTATATTTTATATTTTATATTTTATATTTTATATTTTATATTTTATATTTTATATTTTATATTTTATATTTTATATTTTATATTTTATATTTTATATTTTATATTTTATATTTTATATTTTATATTTATATTTTATATTTTATATTTTATATTTTATATTTTATATTTTATATTTTATATTTTATATTTTATATTTTATATTTTATATTTTATATTTTATATTTTATATTTTATATTTTATATTTTATATTTTATATTTTATATTTTATATTTTATATTTTATATTTTATATTTTATATTTTATATTTTATATTTTATATTTTATAATTTTATATTTTATATTTTATATTTTATATTTTATATTTTATATTTTATATTTTATATTTTATATTTTATATTTTATATTTTATATTTTATATTTTATATTTTATATTTTATATTTTATATTTTATATTTTATATTTTATATTTTATATTTTATATTTTATATTTTATATTTTATATTTTATATTTTATATTTTATATTTTATATTTTATATTTTATATTTTATATTTTATATTTTATATTTTATATTTTATATTTTATATTTTATATTTTATATTTTATATTTTATATTTTATATTTTATATTTTATATTTTATATTTTATATTTTATATTTTATATTTTATATTTTATATTTTATATTTTATATTTTATATTTTATATTTTATATTTTATATTTTATATTTTATATTTTATATTTTATATTTTATATTTTATATTTTATATTTTATATTTTATATTTTATATTTTATATTTTATATTTTATATTTTATATTTTATATTTTATATTTTATATTTTATATTTTATATTTTATATTTTATATTTTATATTTTATATTTTATATTTTATATTTTATATTTTATATTTTATATTTTATATTTTATATTTTATATTTTATATTTTATATTTTATATTTTATATTTTATATTTTATATTTTATATTTTATATTTTATATTTTATATTTTATATTTTATATTTTATATTTTATATTTTATATTTTATATTTTATATTTTATATTTTATATTTTATATTTTATATTTTATATTTTATATTTTATATTTTATATTTTATATTTTATATTTTATATTTTATATTTTATATTTTATATTTTATATTTTATATTTTATATTTTATATTTTATATTTTATATTTTATATTTTATATTTTATATTTTATATTTTATATTTTATATTTTATATTTTATATTTTATATTTTATATTTTATATTTTATATTTTATATTTTATATTTTATATTTTATATTTTATATTTTATATTTTATATTTTATATTTTATATTTTATATTTTATATTTTATATTTTATATTTTATATTTTATATTTTATATTTTATATTTTATATTTTATATTTTATATTTTATATTTTATATTTTATATTTTATATTTTATATTTTATATTTTATATTTTATATTTTATATTTTATATTTTATATTTTATATTTTATATTTTATATTTTATATTTTATATTTTATATTTTATATTTTATATTTTATATTTTATATTTTATATTTTATATTTTATATTTTATATTTTATATTTTATATTTTATATTTTATATTTTATATTTTATATTTTATATTTTATATTTTATATTTTATATTTTATATTTTATATTTTATATTTTATATTTTATATTTTATATTTTATATTTTATATTTTATATTTTATATTTTATATTTTATATTTTATATTTTATATTTTATATTTTATATTTTATATTTTATATTTTATATTTTATATTTTATATTTTATATTTTATATTTTATATTTTATATTTTATATTTTATATTTTATATTTTATATTTTATATTTTATATTTTATATTTTATATTTTATATTTTATATTTTATATTTTATATTTTTATATTTTATATTTTATATTTTATATTTTATATTTTATATTTTATATTTTATATTTTATATTTTATATTTTATATTTTATATTTTATATTTTATATTTTATCTATATATATAAAAAAGGATGATGTTAGTTACTACGCTTATAACTCAAGAACGGCTGAACAGATTTTGACAATTCGCACCAATTCGGAATGGTCTCATGGCAGAAAAGGATAAAACCTAAAAAAATCGCGAAAATTTCCGAAAAATTTGTAAAAATATTTTTTCAATAAAGTCAATTTTTCCACAAATTTCTATCGAGCTTCGCGTTTGGAGTAAATCTTGGCACTTATTTGGACAGTTTTTGGCGAAAATTGTATTTGCACCTACTGTGAGGGTCCATTGTACGCATTTGTCAATTTTTGAAAGTTGTGTAGAATTTTTTATTCACAATCAAATCGATTTACATTTATTTTCAAGCGTCTTTTTAGGAAATAACAGCGAAACATTTTTAACAGGGCTTAGTTTAGAGTTTGTAAAGATTAATGGTGAGTTCGGTCAGATACCGATTGAAAAGACTAAGATTATAATGCCAAAAGTGGTTTCCACAGTTTTGAGGAAAAAGGTACAAATCCACAAAATTGGTGGGTTAATTGAAACATCAAGAGCTCCGAGGTAATTTCATTGGAAGTGAAGTTGTGGCATATATGTATACTTTTAAACCGTAGGTAAAAACATCTTCGAAAGATAATCTTCCGATGTATGCGGTATAATATTTAAGCTGTACCAGGTATATTTTGATACTGTTAAGATTCTGTCATGATACAAAAAAGGCAATTACAAACGGCCAAATACATACATACAAACATACATATGTACATTGGTACTGTTGGTACACTGTATGTATGTCATTCGAAAAAAGGATGATATTCAAAATTGAAAAAAAAAACAAGAAATTGGAGGTACTGGAGTTTTTTTGGTCGAATTATCTGACAAATATTCTTTATCGGCGACATAAGTAGGTAAATACTTATTAATCGTTAATAAGTTTGTGATATTAATTTGACTATGTTATTTACGTCGAAATTAAATATAGGGTGACCAAGTAATCGACAACAGTCGCGTGTTAGTGTGACAAGACTTCAAGCATCCGAAACACACAAAGAACGGCAACTAATAGAATAGCTCTGTCCATGTTACCAGAGCCATTGTATCTAATACCGAATTTGCAGTGCAAGTAAAATTCGGGAGATCACATTAAATAGAGAAGTCAGAAAAAATAAGTAAAAAAGCGTTAAGTTCGGCCCGGCCGAACTTTTTATACCCTTCACCATAAAATATTCTGAACTAAAACGGGATAATTATATTCTTTCCAGTCCACAATTTTAGACGAAGATATTTTGTTACCTCTGATACCTAAATAAGGTAAAAAACATAAAAAATTTATTCAATCTGTAAGGAACGTTAATGGGCCTATATCAAAGTGAAAATCGGGAGGTACAGTTATATAGGGGGTTATACCTAAACATGGACCTATGTTGACAGTTTTTGGTGGAGATATTTTGTGATTACTAGAAACCTCAAACATGGACCTTGACTGTTTTTAGTGGATATACTTTGAGAACCACTGGGAACCCCAAACCTGAAATTACAGATAGTTCGGCCAAGAAATGTAATTAAAATCCACAAAATACAGAAAATCGGGAGGTACCTTTATATAGGGGCTCTACCAAAACATGGACCTATGTTGACAGTTTTTGGTGGAGATGTTTTGTGATTACTAGGAACCTCAACTGTCAAATACCGATAATCGGGGGGTACCGTTATATGGAGGCTATACCAAAACATGGACCTATGTTGACGGTTTTTGGTGGAGATGTTTTGTGACCACTGGGAACCCCAAACGTGAAATTACAGGTAGTTCGGTCAAAAAATGTAGTTAAAATCCCCAAAATATTGAAAATCGGGAGATAGCGTTATATAGGGGCTATACCAAAAAGTGTTCCGATATATCCCATCTTCGAACTTGCCCTGCCTATGGAAAAAAAGACACTCGAGTGCAAAAATATAGCGCTCTAGCTCAATTATTGCGAACGCTAGAGTGATTACAACAGACGGACAGACAGACGGTCATGGCTAGATCGTCTTAGAATTTTATCCTGATCAAGAATATGTGTGCAAATGATTAGTTCGATGTGTTACAAACAAAAAACAAACTAAATATACCCTCCATACTAACGTGTTATTTGCTTAAAAAATATATCTTAGTCCCGTCAGTCAGTTTATTGAAGAGAGAGTCGAGGAAAATAGAAACACTTTGCCTCTCAGTACCTTCTCTCTTCGTCAAACTGACAATTGCCGAAAGTACAATTGTCTAATGTGTATCTGCTTCAAAGATCGTCCTAAACAGTTCAAAACAAATACTTGCCATTGAACAAGGTGATAACAATAATAGTATTATAGGTTTGAACCAAAGCCATAAAGTTCTGTACCTAACAAACTGCGAGACGAAGTTCGCCGGGTCCCCTAGTATTTTATATTTTATATTTTATATTTTATATTTTATATTTTATATTTTATATTTTATATTTTATATTTTATATTTTATATTTTATATTTTATATTTTATATTTTATATTTTTATATTTTATATTTTATATTTTATATTTTATATTTTATATTTTATATTTTATATTTTATATTTTATATTTTATATTTTATATTTTATATTTTATATTTTATATTTTATATTTTATATTTTATATTTTATATTTTATATTATATTTTATATTTTATATTTTATATTTTATATTTTATATTTTATATTTATATTTTATATTTATATTTTATATTTTATATTTTATATTTTATATTTTATATTTATATTTTATATTTTATATTTTATATTTTATATTTTATATTTTATATTTTATATTTTATATTTTATATTTTATATTTTATATTTTATATTTTATATTTTATATTTTATATTTTATATTTTATATTTTATATTTTATATTTTATATTTTATATTTTTATATTTTATATTTTATATTTTATATTTTATATTTTATATTTTATATTTTATATTTTATATTTTATATTTTATATTTTATATTTTATATTTTATATTTTATATTTTATATTTTATATTTTATATTTTATATTTTATATTTTATATTTTATATTTTATATTTTATATTTTATATTTTATATTTTATATTTTATATTTTATATTTTATATTTTATATTTTATATTTTATATTTTATATTTTATATTTTATATTTTATATTTTATATTTTATATTTTATATTTTATATTTTATATTTTATATTTTATATTTTATTTATATTTATATTTTATATTTTATATTTTATATTTTTATATTTTATATTTTATATTTTATATTTTATATTTTATATTTTATATTTTATATTTTATATTTTATATTTTATATTTATATTTTATATTTTATATTTTATTTTTATATTTTATATTTTATATTTTATATTTTATATTTTATATTTTATATTTTATATTTTATATTTTATATTTTATATTTTATATTTTATATTTTATATTTTATATTTTATATTTTATATTTTATATTTTATATTTTATATTTTATATTTTATATTTTATATTTTATATTTTATATTTTATATTTTATATTTATATTTTATATTTTATATTTTATATTTTATATTTTATATTTTATATTTTATATTTTATATTTTATATTTTATATTTTATATTTTATATTTTATATTTTATATTTTATATTTTATATTTTATATTTTATATTTTATATTTTTATATTTTATATTTTATATTTTATATTTTATATTTTATATTTTATATTTTATATTTTATATTTTATATTTTATATTTTATATTTTATATTTTATATTTTATATTTTATATTTTATATTTTATATTTTATATTTTATAATTTTATATTTTATATTTTATATTTTTATATTTTATATTTTATATTTTATATTTTTATATTTTATATTTTATATTTTATATTTTATATTTTATATTTTATATTTTATATTTTATATTTTATATTTTATATTTTATATTTTATATTTTATATTTTATATTTTATATTTTATATTTTATATTTTATATTTTATATTTTATATTTTATATTTTATATTTTATATTTTATATTTTATATTTTATATTTTATATTTTATATTTATATTTTATATTTTATATTTTATATTTTATATTTTTATATTTTATATTTTATATTTATATTTTATTTTTATATTTTATTTTATATTTTATATTTTATATTTTATATTTTATATTTTATATTTTATATTTTATATTTTATATTTTATTTATATTTTATATTTTATATTTTATATTTTTATATTTTATATTTTATATTTTATATTTTATATTTTATATTTTATATTTTATATTTTATATTTTATATTTTATATTTTATATTTTATATTTTATATTTTTATATTTTATATTTTATATTTTATATATTTTATATTTTATATTTTTATATTTTATATTTTATATTTTATATTTTATATTTTATATTTTATATTTTATATTTTATATTTTATATTTTATATTTTATATTTTATATTTTTATATTTTATATTTTATATTTTATATTTTATATTTTATATTTTATATTTTATATTTTATATTTTATATTTTATATTTTATATTTTATATTTTATATTTTATATTTTATATTTTATATTTTATATTTTATATTTTATATTTTATATTTTATATTTTATATTTTATATTTTATATTTTATATTTTATATTTTATATTTTATATTTTATATTTATATTTTATATTTTATATTTATATTTTATATTTTATATTTTATATTTTATATTTTATATTTTATATTTTATATTTTATATTTTATATTTTATATTTTATATTTTATATTTTTATATTTTATATTTTATATTTTATATTTTATATTTTATATTTTATATTTTATATTTTATATTTTATATTTTATATTTTATATTTTATATTTTATATTTTAATATTTTATATTTTATATTTTTATATTTTATATTTTATATTTTATATTTTATATTTTATATTTTATATTTTATATTTTATATTTTATATTTTATATTTTATATTTTATATTTTATATTTTATATTTTATATTTTATATTTATATTTTATATTTTATATTTATATTTTATATTTTATATTTTATATTTTATATTTTATATTTTATATTTTATATTTTATATTTTATATTTTATATTTTATATTTTTATATTTTATATTTTATATTTTATATTTTATATTTTATATTTTATATTTTATATTTTATATTTTATATTTTATATTTTATATTTTTATATTTTATATTTTATATTTTATATTTTATATTTTATATTTTATATTTTATATTTTATATTTTATATTTTATATTTTATATTTTATATTTTATATTTTTATTTTATATTTTATATTTTATATTTTATATTTTATATTTTATATTTTATATTTTATATTTTATATTTTATATTTTATATTTTATATTTTATATTTTATATTTTATATTTTATATTTTATATTTTATATTTTATATTTTATATTTTATATTTTTATAAATTTATATTTTATATTTTATATTTTATATTTTATATTTTATATTTTATATTTTATATTTTATATTTTATATTTTATATTTTTATATTTTATATTTTATATTTATATTTTTATATTTTATATTTATATTTTATATTTTATATTTTATATTTTATATTTTATATTTTATATTTTATATTTTATATTTTATATTTTATATTTTATATTTTATTATTTTATATTTTATATTTTATATTTTATATTTTATATTTTATATTTTATATTTTATATTTTATATTTTATATTTTATATTTTATATTTTTATTTTATATTTTATATTTTATATTTTATATTTTATATTTTATATTTTATATTTTATATTTTATATTTTATATTTTATATTTTATATTTTATATTTTATATTTTATATTTTATATTTATATTTTATATTTTATATTTTTATTTTATATTTTATATTTTATATTTTATATTTTATATTTTATATTTTATATTTTATATTTTATATTTTATATTTTATATTTTATATTTTATATTTTATATTTTATATTTTATATTTTATATTTTATATTTTATATTTTATATTTTATATTTTATATTTTATATTTTATATTTTATATTTTATATTTTATATTTTATATTTTATATTTTTATATTTTATATTTTATATTTTATATTTTATATTTTATATTTTATATTTTATATTTTATATTTTATATTTTATATTTTATATTTTATATTTTATATTTTATATTTTATATTTTATATTTTATATTTTATATTTTTATATTTTATATTTTATATTTATATTTTATATTTTATATTTTATATTTTATATTTTATATTTTATATTTTATATTTTATATTTTTATATTTTTAATTTTATATTTTATATTTTATATTTTATATTTTATATTTTATATTTTATATTTTATATTTTATATTTTATATTTTATATTTTATATTTTATATTTTATATTTTTATATTTTATATTTTATATTTTATATTTTATATTTTATATTTTATATTTTATATTTTATATTTTATATTTTATATTTTTATATTTTATATTTTATATTTTTATATTTTATATTTATATTTTATATTTTATATTTTATATTTTATATTTTATTATATTATATTTTATATTTTATATTTTATATTTTATATTTTATATTTTATATTTTATATTTTATATTTTATATTTTATATTTATATTTTATATTTTAATTTTATATTTTATATTTTATATTTTATATTTTTATATTTTATATTTTATATTTTATTATTATTTTTATATTTTATATTTTATATTTTATATTTTTATATTTTAATTTTTATATTTTATATTTTATATTTTATATTTTATATTTTATATTTTATATTTATATTTTATATTTTATATTTTATATTTATAATTTTTATATTTTATATTTTATATTTTATATTTTATATTTTATATTTTATATTTTATATTTTATATTTTATATTTTATATTTTTATATTTTATATTTTATATTTTATTTATGTATTTTATATTTTATATTTTATATTTTATATTTTATATTTTATATTTTATATTTTATATTTTATATTTTATATTTTATATTTTATATTTTATATTTTAATATTTTATATTTATATTTTATATTTATATTTTATATTTTTATATTTTATATTTTATTTTATATTTTATATTTTATATTTTATATTTTATATTTTATATTTTATATTTTATATTTTATATTTTATATTTTATATTTTATATTTTATATTTTATATTTATATTTATATTTTATATTTTATATTTTATATTTTATATTTTATATTTTATATTTTATATTTTATATTTTATATATTTTATATTTTTATATTTATATTTTATATTTTATATTTTATATTTTATATTTTATATTTTATATTTTATATTTTATATTTTATATTTTATATTTTATATTTTATATTTTATATTTTATATTTTATATTTTATATTTTATATTTTATATTTTATATTTTATATTTTATATTTTATATTTTATATTTTATATTTTTATATTTTATATTTTATATTTTATATTTTATTTTTTATATTTATATTTTATATTTTATATTTTATATTTTATATTTTATATTTTATATTTTATATTTTATATTTTATATTTTATATTTTATATTTTATATTTTATATTTTATATTTTATATTTTATATTTTATATTTTATATTTTATATTTTATATTTATATTTTATATTTTATATTTTATATTTTATATTTTATATTTTATATTTATATTTTTATATTTTATATTTTATATTTTATATTTTATATTTTATATTTTATATTTTATATTTTATATTTTATATTTTATATTTTATATTTTATATTTTATATTTTATATTTTATATTTATATTTTATATTTTATATTTTATATTTTATATTTTATATTTATATATTTTATATTTTATATTTTATATTTTATATTTTATATTTATATTTTATATTTTATATATATTTTATATTTTATATTTTATATTTTATATTTTATATTTTATATTTTATATTTATATATTTTATATTTATTTTTATATTTTATATTTTATATTTTATATTTTATATTTTATATTTTATATTTTATATTTTATATTTTATATTTATATTTTATATTTTATATTTTATATTTTATATTTTATATTTTATATTTTATATTTTATATTTTATATTTTATATTTTATATTTTATATTTTATATTTTATATTTTTATTTTATATTTTATATTTATATTTTATATTTATATTTTATATTTTATTTTATTTATATTTTATATTTTATATTTTATATTTTATATTTTATATTTTATATTTTATATTTTATATTTTATATTTTATATTTTATATTTTATATTTTATATTTTTATATTTTATATTTATATTTTATATTTATATTTTATATTTTATATTTTATATTTTATATTTTATATTTTATATTTTATATTTTATATTTTATATTTTATATTTTATATTTTATATTTTATATTTTATTATATTTTATATTTTATATTTTATATTTTATATTTATATTTTATATTTTATATTTTATATTTTATATTTTATATTTTATATTTTATATTTTATATTTTATATTTTTATTTTATATTTTATATTTTATATTTTATATTTTATATTTTATATTTTATATTTTATATTTTATATTTTATATTTTATATTTTATATTTTATATTTTATATTTTATATTTTATATTTTGTATTTTATATTTTATATTTTATATTTTATATTTTATATTTTATATTTTATATTTTATTTTTTATTTTTTATATTTTATATTTTATATTATAGTTATGGTTATTTTGCCACCAAGGGGCCACAAGGTGCAGTTATTGCCGTAAAAACCCCAAAGAATTAGCCTATACATACTGCATTTTTGTAGGGTGTATGTATACTGTTCTGTGTCACTGTACATCTCAAAAAAGGTAGAACCACGGAAAAAATAAATCAGCCAATCCTGTAGAGAATTTTCATAGCAACAAAATTTTCTTTAGTCTCATTTTAATATGACTTTCGGTTTTCAAGCAAAATCTTGAAGTCCTAAGATAAAAACATCAAATCAGCTCTAATTTGGCATCTTAGGGTTGAAGCGATCAATAAACTTCTCCAACAAAAATTATGGGCATAGGTCCACGTTTTGGAAGTTTGAAAGATATGAACCTGGCAAAACGATGGCTTTTCACATCAAGACCTCAAATCTTTTGGCTCCCTAAACCGCTAAAGTGCAAGTGAGAGAAATCCGCTGAGATACGTGGCTTCCTATTTCTGGTCTTCTGTCACGCTTCTGTATCAGTAATGGGATTCTCTAAATCATTTTTGATAGAGTTTAGCGGCTAATTTATTTTCGTCGAAAACTTACCGAAAAAAGGAAATATTAAAAGTTAGTGACATTTAAAAATTTCCACTTACCGACTATTAAATTAGGAACTATTGCGATATCCCCGATGTTTGACCGCCAACGCCAACCTACTTTGCATCATTACAAAGGTGAGTTTTTCCTCTTTCGTTGGCTTTTGGAATACGCCTACTAGAAGCGGAGATATTCGCATAAGAATAAAACATAGATTTTTTCCCAAATAAGTTTTTTGCTCTGATTATTATCCGACCATCACCAAAATCAATAGGCTTCTTCACCTCCGGGACCCCCATCAACTTCCAAATTTTCGCAATGATCCGATCAAAATTGCTACCTTAGCGTGATTAAAAGGTTTAGATGGACAGACGGACGGACACACATAGCCAGATCGACTCAGCTCGTCGAGACAATCATTTTGGTATATGTATATAAGTATGGGTCTACGACCATTATTTCGATGTGTTACAAACTTTTTGGCCAAAACCAACTTATAATACCCTCCCCCAACTAGTGGTGTAGGGTATAATAAATGATTTCGTATTTGTGTATTCACATGTATTCGTAAAACAATTCAAAAATAGTGGACATAGAGCAGGAGGAGGCATTGTGACTCACAAGAGAGCCAATGTGCTCTAAGTGAGCGTAAATTTGTTATCGCTCACAGCCTGTGTAGATGCTAACACGTTGTGAACAACAACAAATTTACGCTCATTGAGAGCACAAGAGAGACCCAAAAATGTTCTCTGCCTCACTCTGACATAGAGTACGTCCACTGAAAATAGAGGACAAATAGAGTACGTTAAAAAAATAGAGTACGGACGCTTAAAATAGAGTACTGTACTCTATAATAGAGCACGATTGGTCAACGTATTTATAGGGTCTCCGATGAATATTTCGATGTGTTACAAAAGGAATCACAAATTTAATTATACCCTCCATATTAAGATGGAGGGTATAAAAATGTGGAATAAACCGCAACAAAAATGTTACTTTAGATCTCCATCCCTTTGTCATTCATTTTTCGTTTCTATTTTAGTTCTTTTCAACTTCACGCAAAAAAAAAAAACAGACATAAACTTGTTAAAAAGGTAATTTGATATCTAGTGCTGTGGTGAAATCCATTTTTTTAAGTCATATCTTTGCAGATTTGCTAGTGTCGCTGGCAAAAAAGATTGATAAAAGTAATGTTATAAATCATCATTAGTCGTTGGCGACCGTAGCCTAGAGTGTAGGCGTGTGAACGATATGCCAGCTATTAGTTTGGTCGTCCAGGTTCAAATGCGATGTGCACCGGTTTTTTTTATATAAACTTTTTTAATTTTATTTATTTTATTTTTGTTAATAATTTTGAAAGTTTTTTCACTTTTTATATTACATGTAGGTCGACGTTTAGGAATAGCACCCATATAACGGCACCACTCGATTTCAGTTATGTTATATCCACATTATCGGCTTATATTGGCTGTAATATCTTGTAACATCTTGTAGACGGATTTAGATCTCCCTTAAATATTAATTTTCTTCATATTCTGATTTTGTCAACTACATACACGCAAAACATAAAATATATATAACGCGATCCAATTGGAGAGTACCTCCTAGAACTGCTATGAAATTTTTATTTTTTTAAAGTTACCTCTTTTTTAGTTTCACTGTCAAAAATGATTTATATAACTTACATTATAAATCATACCTCAGTGTGGACGTCCGTGGGCTAGAGTGTACGTCCGTGCACGACATGGCCACTATTGGCTCGGTTGTCCGGGTTCGTGTCCGATTTCTGCATCCCTATTCCAATATTTTTTTCTTATTTTATATATTTTTTTTTTTTTGTAATTTTGGTATATAAATGTAATAAAAAAACCAAAAATAAAAGTGTGATCATAAAAACGAAACATATTCGTACAAAGGATTTAGAGACCAAAAAAGTTGGCACTCTTTCAAAATTATGTTTTTGATTTCCTTTATTTTTTCTGTCGTAATGCTGCTCATCAGATTTTTTGACCATTGGCTCCAGAGATATCGCGTCCTGAAAAAGCCAAATTCAGTAAAAACTATATGCAAAGAAATACTCATTATTTCTTTAATATTGGTCCAATTTGTATGTTTTGTTGTTTTATCAGCTATGTAGAAAGAAATATATTTTGCACATTGGGCTTGGATGCAATTTTCGCGATTAAATATTTAAAATTAATTTTTAACAATGATGGCCTCCTTCGATTTTCTTGAAATTGTTTTGTATCAATTTCATAAGAATTGCTTTGGCTCGAGGTAACATGAAAATAAAAACAAAGAATTGTTTTTTATTTGATTTTTTTTGTTCCGATATTTCGATCATATTCTATGATCATCATCAGGGAGTTGACTTAAAAAAGAAACAATGACAAGAATTTTTACATTATTATATTAGCAAAAACTTAAACAAATTTTAAAAATTATGTTAAATTTATTTGTTGTTTTTCTTTTTTATCACCACATTTGATGTTCTGTTCTCGTTTGAGTTAGGTTTTCAATTAAATTTTTAAACTCAAACGAGAACAGAACATCAAATGTGGTGATAAAAAAGAAAAACAACAAATAAAGGGGAGTACACACTATCAATCAAAAATGACAGCCAACGTACTTTTAGGACAATTTTCCGGCAAATAACCACTTTTATTTAGCGAAAAACCTTTTAAATCTATATATATAAAAGAGTAGTGAGGTGAGTGACTGACTGACTGACTGATTCATCAACGCCCAGACGAAACGGCTGAAGCTAGAAACTTGAAATTTTTAGTGTGGGTTGCTGTTGGTGTGTAGGGGTGAGATAAGGCTGGATTTTTCGAAATTCGAACTGGAAGGGTACGAAAAGTACCAAAAGGTACTTAATAAGGTACCCTTTGTATTAAGCGAACGCGTAGAGCTAGAACTCTGAAATTTGGAATGAAGGTCACTGATGGAGAGTTAGAAAGATGTACCAAAGCGTTTTTGGAAATTCGAACTACAAGGGTACGAAAAGTAATAAATGGTACTAAATTTAGTACAATTTGGGTTTGGGTGAACGAATAGAGCTGGAATCCTGAAATTTGGAATTAAGGTCACTAATGGAGAGTAAAAAAGAAAGGTTTTTGGAAATTCGAATTAAAAGTATAGGAAAAGTACTAAATGGTACCAAATATAGTACTTTTTGGATTTGGGTGAACGGATAGAGCTGGAATCCTGAAATTTGGAATTAGGGTCACTGCTGGAGAGTAACAAAGAAAGGTTTTTGGAAATTCGAACTATAAGTGCACGAAAAGTTCTAAATGGTACTAAATTTAGTACAATTTGGATTTGAGTGAACGGATTGAGCTTGAATCCTGAAATTTGTAATGAGGGTCACTCATGGAGAGTAACAACGAAAGGTATTTAGAAATTCGAAATATAAGTGCACTAAAATTACTAAATGGTACTAAATTTAGTACAATTTGGATTTGGGTAAACCGATAGAGCTGGAATCCTGAAATTTAGAATGAGAATCATTTATGAAGAGTAAAAATGAAAGGTTTTTGAAATTCGAACTATAAGTGTGCGAAAAGTAATAAATGGTACTAAATTAATTACAATTTGGGTTTGGGTGAACGAATAGAGCTGGAATCATGAAATATGGAATGAGGATCACTGATGAAGAGTAAAAATGAAAGGTTTTTGAAATTCGAATTATAAGTGTACGAAAAGTAATATATGGTACTAAATTTAGTACAATTTGGGTTTGGGTGAACGAATAGAGCTGGAATCCTGAAATTTGGAATTAAGGTCACTGATGGAGAGTAAAAAAGAAAGGTTTTTGGAAATTCGAATTAAAAGTATAGGAAAAGTACTAAATGGTACTAAATATAGTACAATTTAGATTTGGGTGAACGGATAGAGCTGGAATACAAACATTTGGAATGAGGGTCACTGATAAAGAGTAACAATGAAAGGTTTTTGGAAATACTATCTATAAGGGTACGAAAAGTACTAAATGGTACTAAATTTAGTACAATTTGGATTTGGGTGAACGGATTGAGCTTGAATCCTGAAATTTGTAATGAGGGTCACTGATGGAGAGTAACAAAGAAAGGTTTTTAGAAATTCGAACTATAAGTGCACGAAAAGTACTAAATGGTACTAAATTTAGTACAATTTGGATTTGGGTGAACGGATAGAGCTGGAATCCTGAAATTTGGAATGAGAATCATTGATGAAGAGTAAAAATGAAAGGTTTTTGGAATTCGAACTATAAGTGTGCGAAAAGTAATAAATAGTACTAAATTAAGTAGAATTTGGGTTTGGGTGAACGAATAGAGCTGTAATCCTGAAATTTGGAATGAAGGTCACTGATGGAGAGTAAAATGTAAAGGTTTTTGGAAATTCGAATTAAAAGTATACGAAAAGTACTAAATAGTACAATTTGGATATGGGTTAACGAATAAGGCCGGAATCCTGAAATTTGGAATGGTGGTCACTGGTGAAGAGTAAGAAAGGTGTACCAAAGGTCGAAAAGTCCTAAATGGTAGTAAGTTTAGTATGATTTGGATTTGAAAAGCTGGAATCCTGAAATTTGGAATTAAGATTACTGTTGGAATATAGAATCGAGATATGGAGGTAGCTTTGGAATGTGCACGAAGCAGTACTAAATGGTACGGAATTCGCTGCAATTTGTATTTGCGTGAACAGATTACTGTTGGGGTAGTTTTGGAAATTCGTACTTATGAAAAAGTGCTTAATGGAACTACATTATCAATAAATTGGGTTTAGGTGAACGGATAGAGCTGAGACATGAAAGTACATTTCGAAAAATCGTGTACAAAAAGTGCTAAATGGTACAAAATTTGGTACCTTTTGGTATTTGCTATATGGTATAGAATTTTGTACAATATGTGATTTTGTAAAGAATAGAACTCGAATTTCGAAATTCGGTATTAGATTAGCAATTGGTGTTTAGAGTGGAGGTAGGGAGGAGGTTTTGAAAATTCGTACTTATTTATAGTACTATAATGGGTTTCAGGGGAACAGATAAAGCTGGAAAAGTGAATTGGGGTTAGGATATATGTTGAATATAAGGAAGTAATTTTTAAAACGTTTACCTATGTATGTGTACGAAAAGTTAGGTAACATGTTGGTACCAAAACCATTTTGGTATTGTGTAAACAGCTAAGGTACTAAATTTGGCGTTGGATGTAGGAACAAAGCTGGGATTATATAATTTGGAAATACGCTATTTGTACAAAAAATATGAAATGGAAAAATATTTGTTATGAAGATCACACTAAAATTCGAGACAAAGTTCTGAGTTTGAAAAATTGTACTGACTATTGTTGCATTGATTTGATGTTAACGCCAAGGCGTTTCTACATAATGTACTGAAATTAAGTAGTCAAACGTGAAGTATCTTTTCAAAAAATGTTTTTTGTTCTGACTGCTTTGGTATGTTAATTTGAAAACGTGGTCCAATGCGACAATTTTGTTAACTAGAAGTTATTTACCCCCTGATAATAAAAAAGCCTAAATTGAAATGCCTCCAAAAAATGTTCCGTTATATACGGTTGACATACTCGTGCACATTAAGTACAATTTTTTGTAAAAAAGTTTTTCTAACCTTTCATTTTGAATTCCGAAAATTTAAGGGATCTATTCGGGTTCTGGGCGAAACCGCTAAAGCTAGAACCTTGCATTGTAAATGTGCGTGATTGTTGTTGTGAAGGGGTGAGATAAAATTTAGTGTTTGGAAATTCATACTGAAAGGGAATGCTTTGTTAGTGAAGGGTTAAAACCAGGAGACAAATCTAAAATTTGCAATATGATAAGTAGTTTCGAAAATTCGAAATAAAAAATATGGTAGTTGTGTAGGGTTGCGATACGGCAGATTTTTTTTGTAATTCTTACTACAATCGAAGAAAATATTGGTAATAAAAATAGGTATAAGTATAACAGAATCTCCAGTATTCAACATTCCCGTATTAAATATTGTTTATATATATATTTTGTTCCCTTTCCGCATACGAAGTAGCGGGCATTTGCTAGTACAATATATACAGTATTACTTAGATATTACAAAAGAAATTTTTTAGTTAGGCTTTGATATTCACGAAATAGACCTCGATGACTGTCAGTCTTGCTTGTTAATGTGTACTATACTTAAATGTAAAAATAACAACAATAAAAATCAATTCTTTGTTTTTATTTTCATCTGACCTCGAGCCAAAACAATTATTATGAAATTAAAAAGTCCAAAGGTCAACAATAATTATTACAATAAGTTTTGTATCAATTACAAAAATTTTAAGCCCTATTTGGTAATGGGATTCGAATGATTACCATTCTTTCTTATTTTTTTTTAAATTTGTCAATACCAGTGTTATACCAGCGTAAAACATACAGTCAAAGAATAAAGTCTACATACACCCTATAAATCTCGAGTTTTTAGAGTAGGGAAACATTTTTATCCAAATCCATAGTTCGATTTAATATATCTAATCTATTAAATGCAACAATAGTTTATTACATAATATAAATAAGGGTAAATTCTATAAACATTGAAAAATGTTAGAGAAAAAAGTGTACATACACCCCAAGGAAATATGGGTATACGTAAAAATTATATTATTATTTATTGCTTTAACGGATGTTTCTGGCTGTCTATGATATCCTATAGGCAAAGTAAAAACGTATTTGTGGGTTAATTCCCGATATTTAAGGTCACAATTCGCTGATAGATTGTTAATGCTGGTCCTAGCAGATTTCTTTGAGTTTTTTAGTCTATTACGTTATAAAACCCCCTAAAATACAGTGGGACCTACTGTTTTAAGAATCTGGAGCGCGTTAAAGTTGTCCTTGTGACTAATATATCCTCCTGAGCGTCGCTAAATGTACGATTTCCTCAGATTTCTCATGAAGTTAATATATTCCTCAGTATTTGGAAGCGCAAATTATATGCGGAAGACTTGGAAGTGCCTCGAAATAAGGTCTGGTATAATGTTTGGACCTTTACTCAATGAGAAATGTAAAATATTATTCCACAAACCTGCTCTTGAAGCTGCAAAACAATGAAAATAAAAACACTACCAAAAATGTAAGCAATTTGTATGAAATTTATACTGTGAACTACTACGTTTTCGTATTGTGATCGTTAGACTCACTCAGAGGGCTATAATGTCGGATAATTGTACATTGCTGATTCAATGTATACTCGAGGATTGTACCCGACCATATTTCAAGGCAATTTCAAGGCAATTTCAAGTCTTCCGCATATAATTTGCCCTTTTTTCGCTCAGGAGCCACAAGGACAACTTTAACTCTAGAATCTTAAAATCGTAAGTCCCACTGTACTAGACTGAAGAACTGAAAGAAATCGGCAAGGGCCAGATTTAACGAGCTATCAGCAAATGTCTCCTTACCCAGATTCTTCGACAGTATGTTTTATAACACAAAAATTAAATTTTGAAACATTTGTTTTGTTGTTTTGTATTGGAATTTATCTTAAACTAGTGCTGTGGTGAAATCCTTTTTTTATACCCTACACCACCTCGTGGTAAGGGGTATTATGTCTTTGTGCATTAGTTGGTAACATGCAAAAGGAAACGAGATAGACCCATAGTTCCTTTTAGGGATAAACATATAAGCTGTGTTCCTTTACTTACCTGAGGTTGCCATTTTTACCATTTGTTACCATTTTTAACCTGCAAAGCGTTCCTTAACCCCGAAAATTGGCAAAACTGGAAGCAATTTTTAAGAGAGTGAGAGGGGAGAGAAAGCGAAAATGGCTTTCTCTTCTACCACAGGCTACCAGCAAAATTTCTGCAGGTAAAAAATGGCAGAACTGATTTTTCGACTTTTGTTTAACGATTATTTCACAATGAAAACGAAAATGGACGAAAAAAGGAAGAAAAAGTCGAACGCTGACAAAACTAAAATAAAAACTGTGAAATAAAAGACGAAAATTGATTTTTTATGTTTCTTTTTGACATTGCTGCCAGATCTACCATTATTCCGTTCCTTTACTTTTCTGGTAAAAATGTTCATGAGAGAGCAATTTTGAGCAAATTTGACACTTTTCTCTTTTACCACTCTTACTGTTTGCGTAGCAATATGGAAAGAAAATTAGAGAAAAATAAAACACGATGTGAAAGTATTTTTTCTAATCGCAGTGGACTGTATTTTTATTGATTTAACGTTCGTGGAACGGTATTACCTTTGTACAAAGGGCTTGACGAGTAGGACGTGATCCTATCGTTGGTGTTAGTTTTAAAAACTCTAGCGTAGATACTGAGAGGCGGGCTTTTCTCAAACGTCACTCATTAGATTCTGTCATTACCTTTCATTTTATGTACGAAGTACATAGTCGTATTTTAAGGTAGTAGACAGGCTCCAATGAGGAGAAAAAGCATCCTTGAAACAAATTTAAAAATTAAAATGGGTTTAATAAAACCTCATAGCAAATTGTTCATTCCGCCGGCCTTGCAATATCCAGCTATGTTGCAAAATTAAATGTTAGTTATTTAAAAAAGTACTTTACATTCGTGTGCCCGTGGGGCACGATCGTGCAATGCCTCGTGGAGACCTTGATCATCATGTAAAGATTGTAAAATGTGATTGAAGACCACCTCTTACAGATTTACGTGGCGAGACCACAAGTTTCTCCTGGAGGAACTCCGAGGAGTCGCCGAGGGCGAAATTAATTTGTATAAAAATAGGACTGTATTCTCCGAAGGAGGTACAGTACCAGCTGTCCTTTTTGCCGTAGGCTTCATGTGGAGTGGCTTTTTAATCAGCTTGTTGTTCCTTGTCGTGCATGGGGACGTCATCCTCACACCATCGTCGCAACCATCATTCCAAATTTTCCAGTCATAAGAAAAATGGAGAGGAAGCGAGAATTAAACAATAAAACAAACTTTTAGGTCAGAAGGACCTCTTAACCGTTGGTCGTTTTACATATATATAGCCCGATGCTTCGCGGCTCTAACACGGCCATCAAAGCTATATTTTTTCAATAACACAAAAAAGTAGTGAGGTCGCGTAGACGCCTCGAAACATGGTCTATTATTAATTAACTCCGTGGGAGTGGGAATATGGATGTTTGAGTGCCGTCGGGATTAAATTTCGTTTTCAGTATCAGTATTGATACCCTCTTTCGAACGTAGATAAATATTTTTGCCCCGGAGGAGCTTGAATGCAATATCCAGTGACGGAATATTGTAGAAGTTTTTATTAATTAAAATTTGAATCAAATGCCTAATGAACATTTTGGGATGTGCCCATTAAAACCAATAAGATAGACGGCCGTAGGGCCAAAGTTTAGGTAGATGGTCGTAGAACCAATACTTGCGTAGCAAGTGGTGGAGAAGTGTAGGCGATGTAATCTCTGTTTTCCGTGGGAAAACTAACCCTGCATGGCTTACTAACCCGTCAACACATACACCACCGATGGTTAAGTGCATGACTGTCAATAGCGTCCGTATGGATAAATTGGAGCCCAAAGACTCAATGTCCCCAGTCTTCTATCCTAACTATTTCAAGGAGAATCCCTAAATAGAAGGCCCAGTATGGGTGGATGGCATTGGACCTGTAAGGATCCAGCCGAAGACTGTACTTTGCGCTACCAACGAACCTAATATCTTAGTATGAGAACCCTTTGCCAGAATCTTCGGATAAAGATCTGCACCAAGAAGAAGGTCAACAGAATGGGAAAAGAATGGATCGGGGTCCGCCAAACGTAGATTTGGCAATTGTGGTAGAGTGTCAGTTGGGATGGAACAGGAGGGCAGATTATCTGCAATGGTCGGGACGACAAGAGCAGTTGTGTCCATTGAATGCGTAGCGTCCAAAGGAGACACAATGTGAATGGAACATTCTTTGTCAGAAATTACAGAAACTGACCTACTCACACCCAAAATTGAGGCTCTAACTGCATTTGTGGCAATACCTATTCTACTCTGCATATTTTCAGAAATGAAAGATGATTCAGAAGCAGGATCGATTAAAGCTCTGGCTGGGTACGTAGTACCTTGGTGCATAATATGGACCATCGCCGTGCCTAACAATATTTTCCTATTCTGAGTGGTATGGAATACCTGTCTCGTAGTAGACCCAGATGAAAGAACTGTAGAGGTAGAAGGGGAACATACTGCAACTAAACTCCTGGAAACAGGTGACGTCGGAGACGTGTGAAGTGTTGAGACCTCCCTATGTAACAGGGTGTGATGCCTTTTGTTGCATATAGTACAATTATGTACACTATTACAGTGTGAAGCCTTGTGTCCGTGAGACAAACAGTTAAGACAACAGTAATGTTTCTTAACTGCACTTATCCTTTCAGGAACTGAAAATCTAAGGAATTTTTGACAAACCCTAAGATGATGTCTTTGTCGTGAACAAAGAGCACATGATTTAGGCGAGGGTGCGCGAGAATACCGTGAAGAACGAGGTGTGCTTTGTGGCGTGGCCACAGATGTTTTAATGCTTCCACCATTCGTGGAATGGGAAAGTCTTTTATTGTGATTTAGAGGTTCGACGTAGTCTATGCCCCTAATATCACGTAAGCAGGTCAGAGTTTGGATTCTTTCCGTGAGAAATTGATCCAAATCTGCCCACGAGGACAATGCAGACTTGTTTTTAATGCATTGTTCCCATAGCACAACGCAGTGTTTAGGTAATCTCTGAAGACAAAGGAAAACTAGAATTGGATCCCAGTCTTCTGTCGGCACGTCATAATTAGACATGGACGAAATACACCCGTTTATGCCTCTTTGCAAAGTCTTCAACCCTAAACTAGTTTCCTCTTCTAAAACTGGTAGGTCAAAGAGGCGTTTTAGTTGGTGGTTCACCAAAATACGTGGATTGTCGTAAGTTTGTTGCAAAGCATTCCACGCCAGACTAAAATTTGTGTGGGTAAGCGAAAACTTAGCCACTATTTCATGGGCATCACCACTGGTCTTTTTCTTTAAATGACATAAGCGTTCTATATCACTTATGCCGCTGTTGTTAATATAGAGGGCAGAAAATAAATCCCTGAACGTAGGCCAGGAGAGAAAATCGCCATTAAACACTTCGATGTCACAGGGGGGTAAATAAAGTCTGTGACCAGCATTAACATCTCCACAGGATGTGAGGGATGAGTTATTTGACGGTGTCAATCGATGTGAAACATCAGAAATGGTCGCTGTATCTTCAGTACGTGGTACTGTAGGTTTATCTATATGAGATTTTGGAGAAGTGAAAGTAGGCGACTGAGACGAGGTCCGGAGTACACCTAACTTTCTATTAATGGACGATAAAACATTCATAAAACACTTGTATGCGACATCGAATTTGATGTCGACAGCTACAAGGTTGTCCTTATTGGAATTTTTATCTTCATATAGATAATTGAGGCATATATCAGATTGTAGTTTAACTTTTTCCCATAATGTTCTCGCCTCAGCTCCTAGCAATTCTAAGATATAAACATCGAGCTCATCGTCCCGTTGGGAACTGAAGTATGCATCAAATTTGACTAAAGCATCAGCAGCTCTGTTGAATAAATCTAAAGGAGTCAGGGGCATTTTGAATAAAATTCAGGATTAAAGTCAAAAACAAAGACAATTTGTGACACGAAATGTCGTATTGAGAAATTAAATGTAGTCGAAGACTAAATAAATTTCCTAAATAATGCACGTAGTTGTACAAATTCAACAAAATTGCACAAAAATTATTTTATTACTTTGGAAATGACACGTGATGTCAAAAATTGTAGGCGAAAATCCAACAAAGGTAGTAAATTTTCACTAAAGTATTAAAAAAATAGTTTTAAAACACGTGATGCTTCAAAATAAAATTATTTTGTTGGTAAAATACACTGAGTTTATTTGTAGTCGTAGACTATTTCCATAATGTATCGTGGATACGGCAATATATTTGAGGTTTAACGTGATTAAACCACAAAAAATTCTTTAAATTTTAAGAAAAATGTAAAACTAAATCCAATTTTCTCTCAGTGTATTCTAAATTTCGCAAAATATTTAGAGTGTATCGTATAATACACGTAAACTATGGCAATGTATCGAAGATAGCACTTGCCGAAAACAAATTTCCAAAAATATTAAAAAAATTGAAAATTCGCAAAACCACTTCACTAATACCGACGGTAGGGGGCACGGTGTCAAAAACACGAATAAAATTTATTTTTAGTTAATATCCGAAGGATTCAACTCAAAAAATACGAGAAAACAGCACTAAAATATCTTTACGAAAATAATTTTAATTTTTAGTACACGGGAATACCCCTAATACAATCGATCGTAGTGTAAATGGTATATAAGTGCCAAATCTGCCACCCGTATTAATTAAAGGTGGAAACAATCAGCAGTAATGACAAGTGAATGACATTTATTCTTTTATATTGGAATTGTTATTGTTGTGATGATTTTTGTGTTTTTGGGGGAACATGAAGAAGAGAATAAAAGGAAAACACCACAATAACAATATGTATTTATATTAAATATAAAAGAAATGTGCGAAAACACCAATAAATGTAGAAATTAATAAACATAAAAAAATCACTGTGATTGTTGTTGCTATTATGTGAGAAAATAGTGGGCGATTTGACACTTAGTTTTGTTGGTATTTTTTAAATGAATTTTACCGACGGCAATATCGTAGGTGGCGGACGGACATTAAATATTTATTGTAAAACGACAAACGGTTTTGTTTTTTACTTTTAATTATGCACAACACTTGTAAATTTTGGTATGTCACTTTTTCACGTAATGAAATGTGTACATACCTTTGTTGTGATGGTAAAAATCGCAATTTATTGGAAAATAAATTGATGTGGTTGATCGTAGATCCTTTGTTGTTGTTGCTGCGACGTAGTCGTTGCTTTTTGTTGGTTTTTGGTTTTTCCTTGTAAAGGCAAAGAGACCGATCGTAAAATCCGGCTCGATTGGACCAATGTTTGCGTAGCAATATGGAAAGAAAATTAGAGAAAAATAAAACACGATGTGAAAGTATTTTTTCTAATCGCAGTGGACTGTATTTTTATTGATTTAACGTTCGTGGAACGGTATTACCTTTGTACAAAGGGCTTGACGAGTAGGACGTGATCCTATCGTTGGTGTTAGTTTTAAAAACTCTAGCGTAGATACTGAGAGGCGGGCTTTTCTCAAACGTCACTCATTAGATTCTGTCATTACCTTTCATTTTATGTACGAAGTACATAGTCGTATTTTAAGGTAGTAGACAGGCTCCAATGAGGAGAAAAAGCATCCTTGAAACAAATTTAAAAATTAAAATGGGTTTAATAAAACCTCATAGCAAATTGTTCACTTACCATTAAAAAAGTAAAGGAACAAAGCTATAATAGCTTTCTGAGTCGATTTACGCATATCTGTCTGTCTGTCCGTATGTTCATGTATTTTTGTAAACAAAGTACAGGCCGCATTTATTGTCCGATTCGCATGAAAATTTTAGAAGATCGTTTTTTGGCCAAAGAACGAACGTTATTTATTTCGGTGAAAATCGGTTCAGATTTGGATATATTTTCGACCGATTTGAGGCATTTGGTGCACCAAACACACAAATGTAGTCCGATTTTAATGAAATTTGGAATGTGTAACGGAATTTAGTCAAAATATAAGTGTGCTAAATTATATATAAATCGGTTCAGATTTGCATATAGCTCCTATATATTTTTCGGCCGATTTTAGGTATTTGGTGCACAAAACACGCAAATTCTATCCGATTTCAATGAAATTTGGAATGTGTGACGGAATTTAGCCTAGAAATAAGTGTCCGTAATTACACAGTAATTGGCTCAGATTTGAATATAGCTCCCATATATAATCTCATCGGATTTTAGGTATTTGGTACACGACACAAGCAAATTATATCCTATTTCAATGACATTTGGAATGTGTGGAAATAAGTGTCCTATATTATACCGAAATCGGTTCAGATTTGGATATAACCCCCATATATATTTTCGGACGATTGTAGCGATTTGGTGCACTAAACACGCAAATTCTATCCGCTTTCAATGAAATTTGGAATGTGTGACGGAATTTAGTATAGAAATAAGTGTCCTAAATTACACAGAAATCGGTTCAGATTTGAATATAGCTCCCATATTTAATCTCATCCGATTTTAGGTATTTGGTACACGACACACGCAAATTATATCCGATTTCAATGACATTTGGAAATAAGTGTCCTAAATTATACCAAAATCGGTTCAGGTTTGGATATAACCACTATATATATGGTAATATTCAAAAAAGTTTTTCAATCGTTGAAGTTGGGGTTCACCATTTAATAAGTCGCGAACTGTTAATATATTTTATAAAATATGAATATATTTGTATTAATTGAAGTGTTTTAGCCACGATCTCATAATATGGACCATAACAAATAATTTTCGTGGAAGCTGCGTTGGTGGTAATATTAACAAGTAAGAAAGTATCAGTCAGCTGAGCCGACAGAGATATACCCTCAGCCACGTACCCGAAGAAAAAAAGTTAACACAATACTTCTGTAGGTTTTTTAGCTGTTGGGAAAATTTTCCAGGATGGAAAGGGCCGCAAAAAACTACATGTTGCAACAAAATTCAGAATGATCCAAGACGAGTGCATTTTTTCATATTCGGACCTAATACAAATCTGTAGGAAATATTTTTTTTCTTTATTAGTCTATAGATATTTTCCTTACAGACTATATAATTAAATATGTTGTACTTAATTTTCTGAATTTAAATATATTACAATTTTACTTTTCAATTTACAAAGTTTGAGCTAAATCGATTTCTCTCTTAAAGGGTTATTTTACACATTAGCCAGTTTAGGTGGTGCCGGTAGGATTTTCTGGACCTTTTTGGGTCATTATCTCAGGAAGTATGGACTTTCCCACGAAAAAAAATTACAACGTCGTATCAGGGGCCGCAAGTGCAACCTGCTGCGTCACAAATTAATAAGATCAGAGAGGAGTTGTTAAACTATACTTTTTCCAAATTTTGTGTGGGAGGTACTCAAATGAGTGGACCGATATAGTCCATATTAGAACTCGATCTATGCCAGAAAGTAATATTACCAATAGCAAAGTTTAGTTCAATTCGGTTTTCCCTCCTAAAGTTATCATGCCCACAATCTTGGCGAAAAATTTTGAACCTTTGTGGGGGAGGTACCAGAAGGAGTGGACCGATATGGTCTATCTTCGAATTTAAACTAAGTTTGGACAAAATATTGAAAGACCCAAAATTTTAACCAAATATGGTGATCCGTTCGAGAGTTATCGTGTACTCCAACTACGACACATGGTATTATATGGGTTGTTTGCAGTTTTCGTGCTGATTTCTGAGGATATATGGACTTGCTTCTGAAAAAAATTATATCGTCGTAATGGGGGTAGTGAATACAAGTGGCTGCAACAAAAATCAAAGCGATTCGAGAGCAGGCCTTAAACTGCACTTAAGCAAAATTTTGTGTGGGAGGTACCCGAAAGAGTGAACCAATAGGGTCCATATTGAAACCTCATCTATGCCTTGTAGAAATGTCACGATGTGCAAAGTATGGACTAATTCGGTTACTCCCTTCAAGAGTTATCGTGCGGACAATTTTTCCGAACATTTTTGAACTTTTGTGGGGGAGGTACCTGAAGGAGTGGACCGATATGGCCCATCTTCGAACTTAATTCAAATCTGGACAAAATATTTCGATACCCAAAATTTGAACCGAATCGATTTATCCGTTCGAGAGTTATCGTGCGCACCAGCCAGCCAGACAGACGGACAGACATACAGACGGACGGACATTGCTAGATCGACTCAAAATTGTCTGAAACGAATATCGTACAAACATACTTGGGGTCTAAAACCATTATTTCGATGAGGCACATTTTTGGCCGTATCAAAGTGTAAATACCCTCTTTAGCCTAAAGGCTGAGGGTATAAAAAATGGGTAAAAATGTATTGAAGTTTACAAGTTTTTTTGTGTTCTTTCTTGATTTCTGGTCAAACCACGGAAAATTCAGACATAAGCTCAAAGAAAGAATTGAAGATTACCCCTTCGGCAACATGGTTCTGATGTATGACTTTTCGATATATACACTGCATCCCCCTAAAATCGATGCTGACATTTTGAAGTTTTGAAAACTGGGTTTTTCGAATTTTTCTTATAAATAGTGGGTGCAACTAGATAATAATCCAAACTAGTTTATAGGATTGTAGAACTCGCGATTCCACGTCGTTCGATGTATATCTCATGAGTGTGCTCCGTACAGCTCGTAGTAATAGGAGTCCAAAGGCGAAAATTTGGTGCGTAAATTTTCTGAAAAAAACCTATTTTTTGGCTTTAAAATTTACAACTGTAGTACAGGTACCCCTGAACCCCGCGTGATTTAAGTTTTTTTACGTGCCGGATCTAATGAGCTCTTCCGCGGTCGAATCCATCCACTAAAACGCCGGATATAGATACCTTAAAAGTAGGAAAATCTGCAAAAATATATTTTGACAATTCCGCGAATTGAACCGCGATTTTCTTTGATTATTTTTGCATAGATGTAATCCTTTATTCGCGATTATAATATTTGCCAAAAAGGTGTGTCACAAATTACAAAGATTCAGCAGTAATATCCCTATTTATCCCAAAATAGAATGCGGTGGCACATCCGCAGTTCTTGACGAATCTGTCTAAAATAATTTATATTGACGTATTTTTTAATATGGGCCATTGAAATCGGATGCACCTTATCATCATATGCATATCGCGTAATTTTTCCCCACTTGAAGGTTTTTTGAATAGTAAGATGCAACTGATGGCACACTTTGGCCGCTGAATGAAACATGGGAAAATCCATGCATATTGATAGACATGGACTCCCTGTATCCGAAAAGCACATGCACCTCAACCGATTTAAACCAATTCGCGAATTATTTGGTTTTTAACTTCTATGTTTTTTCTTTGATTGTAATTTCAATATTACTCTCTACTTCTTATTTCTATTGCTTATCACAGAGAGCAAATATACTTTCACGATGACTAATTACTTTTCTCGTGGAAGTTTAAGCAAAATACTTCAGGATTTGGATCGAAATTTAGCGAAATATAGAATAACTCCGAACATTTATTTTTAAAATTTTTCGTATTTAACCAAAAAATATATTTTTGAAATAATTTCCAACGATAAGTTTCCGTTCTTTGTTGTTGCTGTAATATGAAAGTTATAAACGCGATCTTTATAATTTTGGTCTCACATTTTTCTACGCGTTGTCTAGATTCTGTACGTATTTTTAAATTATTTTTTTAGAGATTTTTTGGCCTCTGATTTAGAATAAATAAAATTTATTCCAAGATTTCTTCAATATTTTTTGAGTTTCCGCGAAAATAAAAAATAAATTTAGCAACTTTTTTAGCATCTACGGATAGATATCAAATGCTGCTAACGATTCATATATACATGTTCATATTACAACACAATAGGAATTTTTAAATATTTTTTTCTTTACAAGAGAGTAAAACCGCATATAACTTTTGAGTGCAGCATCCAATTTTATGAACGCGAACAGATTTGAAACCACGATTTTTTTCTTAACCCATGTACCAAAAATGGCGGATGTGCTCGCCAAAAAAGTTTTTAATTTTTTTTCTATGTAATTGTAAAGGAAATTTGAAATTTACCATATATATTTTCGGACGATTTTAGCTATTTGGTGCACTAAACACGAAAATTCTATCCGCTTCAATGAACTTTGGAACATGTGACGGGATTTAGTCTAGAAATACGTGTGCTAAATTGTATAGAAATCGCTTAAGATTTGGATATAGCTCCCATATATAATCTTGGCCGATTTTAGGTATTTGGTGCACGAAACACGCAAATTTTTATCCGATTTCAATGTAGTTTGCAATGTGCGACGGAATTTGGTCTAGAAATAAGTGTGTCAATTTATATAGAAATCGGTTCAGATTTGGATTAGCTCCCATATATATTCTTGGCCGATTTAAGGTATTTGGTGCACGATACACGCAAATTCTATCCGATTTCAATGAAATTTTGAATATGTTACGGTATTTAGTCTAGAAATAAGTGTGGCAAATTATATAGAAATCGGTTCAGATTTGGATATAGCCCCCATATATATTTTCGGCCGATTTTAGGTTTTAGGTATTGGGTGCACGAAACACGCTATGTATGTCCGATCTCAATGAAATGTGGAATGTGTGACGGTATTTGGTCTAGAAATAAGTGTGCTAAATTATTTAGAAGTCGGTTTAGATTTGGATATAGCTCCCATATATAATCTCGGTCGATTTAAGGTATTTGATTCACCAAAGCTGAATATATGTCTAGTTTTGATGAAATTTGGAATGTGTGACGGTGTTTGGTTTAGAAATAGAAGTGCCAAATTATAGCGCATTCTGTTTACATGTGGATTTAGCTGCCATATATACTTTACATATTCACAGTGGTGTAGGGTATCATATAATCGGCCCCGCCCGACTTTGATCCTTTCCTTACTGGTTAAAGTGATGTCATTGCAGTTTTTCTACTGTAACTGACAAAAAAGATTAATATAAGTAATGTTATCAATCACCACTACTGGTTGGCGACCGTAGCCTAGAGTGTAGGCGTGTGGACGATATGCAGCTGTTAGTTTGGTCGTCCGGGTTCAAATGCGATGTGGACCGGTTTTATAAATTTTTTAATTTTATTTTTTGAAAATTTTTAAAGTTTTTTGACTTTTTATATTACATGTAGGTCGACGTTTAAGAATAGCACCATATAACGGCACCACTCGATTTCAGTTATGTTTTATCCACATTATCAGATTTGAAAAATTCTATTTATGTATGGTTTGTTGTTTTATCAGCTATTTAAAAAATATTAAATAATTGCACATTGGACTTAGGTGCAATTTTCGAGATTTAACATTTAAAATTAATTTTTAACAATGATTGACCCCTAATTTTTTTTTATTAAACTACGATCAATTACAAAATGTGTAATCTTATTTGGTAATGGGATTCGAATTACTATTATTTTTCTTAATTTTTTAAAATTTGTCAATACTATGTTTCCTTTATTCCATGTTAAAAAAAAAAAAAACTTTTAAACATTTGTTTTGCAAATGGTTTGTTATTTATTTGTCGTTTTTCATTGTGGGATTTTGTTGGTTCATTCAAAAGAAAGAAAATGTTTAAATTCACTTCGACAGATTTGTTGATATGGGTATTACTTTTTATTTGTAAAGTAATTCAGCTTAATATTAATTTTTTATCATTTCATAGTAGGACTAGCATGTATGTGGTATAATTATCATAACTAATATGTTTGAAAACTTTTTTTATATACGGATCCAACTGTCATACTGAAATAAGAAATAACGTCAACCAGCGAAGACACAAATAGACTGTATAACAAATATTTGTGTTTTCCTTTGTTAGCGTCGTCGCTAATTAAATATGTATTTATTTTCCCGTGCATATTTCATAACTACCATTTTGGCCAATACAGGATAAAGAGCTTGGTGGCTGAGTTGGTTAAGGTCTCCGTAACAATGGAAAGAGATCTTTGTCCGGAGTTCGAATACCGCCGTCGTCATACTTCGCCAAAACAAAAATAATGGTATTTCCTTTTGTTGAATTTTGCATCTCTACTTAGCGAAAAATCGCAAAAATTATGATATCGGTGGCAATCCATTTTTATCTATATGCTGGGAGCAATTTGAGGACATTGGCTCAAAATGTTCGCAACGTATAGTGTGTCCCTTAAAGAACCACTACGTACATAAAACCGCCTAGAAGCCAATATAATACGAATATAGCTCAGATATCTTTTATACTATCGGAATAAAGGTCCGATAAGATATAACATGGGTGCGAAATGTGATTTCCGCGCTGTCCCCAAAATCTTCACTGTACATATATATCATAGAATATAGCTAATGCCAAAATTATAGCTAATTCGGTCTGAAAATTTAGCTAAAAAAACTTTCGGGCGTTCCGCTATATGAGAGCTATTCTAAAAAGTGGGCCTATGTTAATTGTAATGGAGAAGTTTCTTGACCACTAGCAAATTCTGTCAGAATATGTAGCGAAAACTTCAAAATACTTGTACATAGGTATTACATAGATGCAATACAAATCGTAGGCCTATATAGCAAATTTTCGAACTTGACCTGCCTGCAAACAAAAGAGGCATCTGCGCAAACTTTTAATCTTCTATAGAATCGAAGACCCATTAAAAAGACTTCTATAGAATATAAGGCACCATAAGATGTCTTCTGTAGAATAGAGGACGCCTTAAGTGGTCTTCTATAGAATAGAAATCACCTTAAGAAGTCTTCTATAGAATAGAAGACGCCCTAAGAGGTCTTCTATAGAATAGAAGACGCCTTAAGAGGTCTTCTATATACGCCTAAAGGGGTCTTTTACAGAATAGAAGGTGCCTTAAGAGGTCTTCTACAGAATAGAAGATGCCATAAGAGGTCTTTTATGGAATAGACGACTTATTAAGAGGTCTTCAATACAATAGAAGACGTCTTAGGAGGTCTTCTATACAATAGAAGACGCCCTATATAACAGAAGACGCCTTAAGAGGTCTTCTATAGAATAGAAGACGCTTTAAGGGGTCTTTTACAGAATAGAAGATGCCTTAAAAGGTCTTCTATAGAATAAAAGACACCTAAAGAGGTCTTTCACAGAATAGAAGAGATCTTCTATAGAATAGAAGACGTCTTAGGAGGTCTTCAATACAATAGAAGACGCCTTCAATATAATAGAAGACGTCTTAGGAGGTCTTCTATAGAATAGAAGACGCCTTAAGAGGTCTTCCATACAATAGAAGACGTCTTGGGAGGTCTTCTATACAATAGAAGACGCCTTAAGAAGCCTTCTATAGAATAGAAGACGCCTTAAGAGGTCTTGTATAGAATAGAAGACATCTTAGGAGGTCTTCTATACAACAGAAGACGCCTTAAGAACCCTTCTATAGAATAGAAGACGCCTTAAGAGATCTATAGAATATAAGACGCCTTAAAAGGTCTTCTATAGAATAGAAAACGTCTTAAGAGGTCTTCAATACAATAGAAGACGTCTTAGGAGGTATTCTATATAATAAAAGCCTTCTATAGAATAGAAGACGCCTTAAGAGGTCTTCTATATAATAGAAGACTTCTTAGGAGGTCTTCTATACAATAGAAGACACATTAAGAACCCTTCTATAGAATAGAAGACGCCTTAAGAGGTCTTCTACAGAATAGAAGACGCCTTAAGAGGTCTTCTATAGAATAGAAGACGCCATAAGAGGTCTTCTATAGAATAGAAGACGTCTTAAGAGGTCAATACAATAGAAGACGTCTTAGGAGGTCTTCTATTCAATAGAAGACGCCTTAAGAAGCTTTCTATAGAATAGAAGACGCCTTCAAAGGTCTTCTATAGAATAGAAGAAGCCTAAAGGGGTCTTTTACAGAATAGAAGAGGTCTTCTATAGAATAGAAGGCGTCTTAAGAGGTTTTCAATACAATAGAAGACGCCTTAAGAAGCCATCTATAGAATAGAAGACGCCTTAAGAAGTCTTCTACAGAATAGAAGGTGCCATAAGAGTTCTTCTATACAATAGAAAACGCCTTAAGAAGTCTTCTACAGAATAGAAAACGCCTTAAGAGGTCTTCTATAGAATAGAAGACGCCTAAAGAGGTCTTCTATAGAATAGACAGAATAAAAGACGTTTAATTGGCATCTTCTACAGATGCCAATCGACATAAGATTCTAATAATAAAGATCACAACACCAAATAGTTATATAAATTTATTTGAAGGGTCTGAGATGCTTCATACTTCTGCCCATCGCCCGAATTCAAGTCCACCTCTTGGATCGGCTGAAATTATTGCCATAAAAAGTCCTTGGGGCCCAGGTCACAACAATACTTCCGGAAATATTGGTTTTGATCGTCAACAGCTCTCCAAAATATCTTTAGAATGAATGGCTAAGTCTCGTTTTCGGCACCCCTCGGATAGGTCAGCACGATTTACCATAGGCATCTCAACAACAAGTCCATACTTCACTAGATATTAGAGCGTACTTCCTTAAAAGTTTCCTTTGTGATGTAATCCGTTGTATTGGTTTTCTTCGCTTTAAGAAAAGAATGAAATAAGAATTATGTTAGATATATGCCAGTGCCAACCAACCATACACTTTACCTGCAGAAGATATGGATTCCTTTCAAAAATGCCTCAAAACAATTAATTGAAATCAAAAGAAATAAACTTATGCGCTTTTGTTTTGACACTTGAGAGAAATTCAGAGCCATTTACATTTGTTTATTTACGTCGTCACAAAAATGACACAATAAACAAGGTAGTTGTATCGGCAAATTGCGACAAAAATGTGCAAAAATTTTAAACAATATGAAAAAATAATTTGGCTTTTCAATACAAAGTTCATCCTAATAAAACAATTATTATTAGTTATGATCAAGGCATATTTATAGATAGTAGATGCATAAATTACAACACCTAACAAATTTACAAAAACAACATTGTTGTTATTGGAAATAAAATGTCAAGGAAAATATGGAATAATAGGATCGCTCTGAAAATTTTCTCAGGAAAACCACAAAAATATTTTCAAAATCCTATAAAATAAAACAAATTTAAATCAAAATGTAAATAAAAAGCATTCAGAGCTGTTTATAAAACGCATATATCCAGTTTACATTTACTCAATTTCAACTGTAAATTCCATTGCTCAAACGTCAAATGAAATCCAGTTGATTTCAGATGAGTTTTCACTTTACGTATACGCAAAGAAATTGACAGATGAAATCCGTAATTCGTAATTCAAACCAGCTATGAGGATGAAAAGAAGTATTTTATTTTTAAGTTTAACAGTCCATTCGTGAATATTCTGGAGAAAGACATTCCTCCAATCTAATGCTAAGTTTACATTTACGAAATCCACTCGATTTCATCTGTCAATTCCATAGCTCAAACGTCAAATGAAATCTTATCTGAAATCCATTGGATTTCATTTGACGTTTAACCTATGGATTTGACAGATGAAATCGAGTGGATTTCGTAAATGTTAACTTAGCATAAAATGACATGCCTAAAATAATTATTGTATTTTACAGCACTGGAGTGCCTATTGTTAAGAAAATGTGAAGTGTTCGCATTTTTTGGACAAAGTAAACAAATTAAATGAAATAAACTACATCGTTATGTATAAAACGGCGTTTGCACGAGAGTTTTTGCGCGTTAATCTTTTTTATGATGATTTATTTCACGTTTATAGCTCATTTAGACTAATACCCCATTTAGACTATGCTTGGTTTAGCAAATCCAGTGGATTGAAGTTGTCATTTTCATACAATATATGTCAAATAAATCGGGAAAATACACTTAATCATCGTGTAAGTGCATAGTCTAAACAAAGTTTTACCATAATCCTCAATCGGATTTAATAAATCCAATGCAAATCTCGTTGCATTTAGATATACCTTTGGAGGATTTAAATGGCAATCAGCTAATTTTAGTTAGTCATAGGACAATTACCAAGGTAGATGCATCAGACCATCTGATCGAAATGAAACGTCAAAAGATGTTGTTGTAATACTACATTTACAATATCGAGTAGATTTCAACTGTCAATTCCTTTATGTATACGTCAAAAATCGATTGGATTTCATTTGACGTTTAAGCAATGGAATTGACAGTTGAAATCGAGTGGATTTCGTAAATGTAAACCAAGCCTAAGTTAAATTCGCTTCAAAAAAGGTTAAATTTCAAATTTATTGTTTGGTATTGAAAATGTTAGCATATTATGCTGTCTATGCTAACTAATTACCAAACAAATAATTGGCCTGTTCCCGTACTTTATAAAGTGGTAAAAGTCGTAAAAGTCGTAAACGATTTTCATATAAATTTTGTGTACGGGAACGCAAAATGTGTAAAAGTGGTAAAAATTGTAAAAACTTTTTTGTTCTGGAACAGAGCAAGACAAAATTATAGAAGGTATGTGCATGAATTACAACAACTAAAAAATTTACAAAAACAACATTGTTGTTATTGAAAATTAATTGTCAAAGAAAATATTGAATATTAGGGTCTCTCCAAAGTTTTTTTCAGGAAACACATAAATACATTTTGAAAATCCTCTAAAATAGAACAAATTTGAATCAAAATGTAAATATAACGCATTCAGAACTCTCGTATGCAATTTTTATTACACCTTTACGATGAAAATAAGTATTTTATGTTAGCAAATTTCGAAGTTTCAAATTTCATGAGTAGACCCTATTACATTTTGAAAACTAAATTTACAAAAAAGTAAGAATACAGCTGGTTGTCACTTCTACCTTTAATAAATATGCCTTGGAACAGAGCTAATTATTTTATCGTTTAGAGATCGTAAATATTATGCTATGTTTACATTTACGAAATCCACTCGATTTCATCTGTCAAATCCATAGGTTAAACGTCAAATGAAATCCAATGGATTTCAGATGAGATTTCATTTGACGTTTGAGCTATGGAATTGACAGATGAAATCGAGTGGATTTCGTAAATGTAAACTTAGCATTGTACTACGGTTAGACTTATAAATCCACTCGATTTCAAATGTCAATTTCATAGTGTACAGGTCAAATAAATCACAATTTTAAATCCACTCGATTTCTTTGACATATACGATATGGAATTGACATTTTAAATCGAATGGATTTCGTAAGTCCAAACGTACTATTAGTCTTGGTTGATTAAAACTAGCTTTGTATATCAAAGTAAATTTAATTTTTCCTCCTTGTTTACAAATTTTGAAATGTTAAATTATTTTTATTATAGCAATTCACCTATGCATCTACCTAGTTTCTAGTACCAGCTTGCAACTTTTTGTATTTTCTAGCAACATGTTGTAAAAAACAGAGTTGTATACGAGGATTTATGCCGAGTTTAAAACAAATCCACTCAACACGAGGATTTATTATTGTTTGGTAAATCTGGTGGATTAGGGCCGGATTTAGCAAATAAAACTTGATAATGAGCTAAATCCGGCTAATGAAGTCTAAAACGCCTGTAAGACTATGTTTACATTTACGAAATCCACTCGATTTCATCTGTCAATTCCTTTGTGTATACGTCAAATGAAAACTCATCTGAAATCGATTGGATTTCATTTGACGTTTGAGCAATGGAATTGACAGTTGAAATCGAGTGGATTTATAAGTCTAAACGTACTATTATGCTTGATTTAGACTATGCTGGATTTAACAAATCCAGGGGATTTAAGTTGTCATTTTCATACAACATATGTGAAATAAAACCAGATAATTGCTAAATCCAGCGTAGTCTAACTGGACTTTTATAGGCTGTTTATGTTATAGCTTTTGCACGGTTAACCTTCTTTATGAGGATTTATTTGAAATATAAGCGATATATTTCATCACATTTTTTGGGGTCTCATAAGAATTTTTCTTTGAAGAATTTCGCTGTAGACACATGAAAATCATGGACAAGTTATTAGTAGGCATTTGATTTGATCATACATTCAAAAACGAGCGATACAGGACATCAACTTTTTACAACGTTTTTTTGAAAATTGTTTTGAAAATTTGTCTGTAAATTTAATTCTTTGGGTTCGCCACAAAGAACCGAAGTTTTATAGAGTTACAAAAAAAACCAAAACAAAGATTTACAAATAGACGTAATCATTCGGATGATTTTCCAATTTTACAACAACCAAAGTCTGCGAACTTTGTTCCAAAACAAATCGAATAGTAGCTATGTCTGCTTACTCCAAAATTGGTAACAATTTGTACCAATTGTTGATAATCGTCTGTTAACAACAAAAAACGGCAAAAGAGCGATTCGAAAGAGCCATTTTGACAGTTCTTTTACTGAGAGTTTGCAAGTTTTTTGCCGGACAAATTCCTTCTGCCAAGCGCTTGCAACTCTTCTTCATGTAGACAATCAATCTGTTTTTAATTTTTCGTTAATTTATGTTTGTGCAAATTGAAAACAATTTTATTCTAGAAATAGCAAGCCTAGTTGTATTGTTTTTTTTGGAGAGCAATGTTGCACAGTGAAAAAAAAAATATTTTTTTGGTCATTTTCTTTTTAAAATACTAAAGTTTTGGTTCCATCAGTGGCGGACAAATTGTTCTGTTTTGGGAAATCAGCTGATTGTTTGTTGGGTTTGCTGTGAAGAGAATAAAAAATCCTTACCCTCTCAAAAAGTTGTTGCTGTTCCCAGCCAATGGAGAGAGCACAGAGAGCATTTGTATGGTAAATCGAAACGCTCGCTCCTCTTGTTCATATCTGAACCAAACAGACCTAGCGTCTCCTATACAAATGTTTAAACCCGATTGAAAAAGTCGTTGAATTCGATTATTTTCAAGATTGCCGTATTATTTAAACACTACACACTGCAGATAATAATTTTAAGTTTAAAAGACACCCCAATCAGAGACTGTTGAATCGCTAACATTTCTGCTTCAACTGTGGATATACACATGCACTTTTCTTTGACGTGCAAGATTCTTTTGGTCTCACCAACTTTCACTCTAAAAGTGTTCCCCTACTTTGGAGAGCATACAATTTATATGAAAACTGTTCGCAAATTTTACCACTTATGCTAATTGTACCATTTTGAAAAGTAAAGAAACAGTCCCAAAAAATTTTTGGGGGATTTTAAGCTACAGGAATTAACGTGAAATACGTTTACATTCCATAGAATTGGGTATCCCAAGAGTATCATTTACATTATAAATCGTAGTAAAGGGAACTAAACTTTATTGAAAAAATTTCCTCAGTAATGTTTAGCAATAACTTAAGTAAACAGTTGTCAAAATTTGAGTAAAAGAACAAAGTTCAGTACAACTTGCAGTAGCTTGGTGCTGTCAAATTCTTAAGGAATTGTGATAAATTCGTTTGAGGACATAGTTGTGTCAGTGTAAAGTTAAATTCGATCAAGCATTCACTAATTTTCGTACTTTTTTCATAAATTTTCTTGTTATATGTTCGAAAATTAGTCGAGTGGCGAAATAGATTTCCATTGACTGCCTGAAGGATTTTCAATTTCTTATATTCTGCAAAGAATAATTGCTTGTTTGTTAGTTTCTTCGTTGAAGCAGAGGAAATTTCTCGAGCGAATTTCAAATAACCCCCACAAGTTTTACACATTAACATGACCTCAAAAATGTTTATTTTCTTCTCTGATCAGGTAGTGACTCATTGTGCTACCTTTGCCAGCATTCCGATCGAAGATCATACATTATCAAGTCTGCAAATTGAACTTGACGACTTAGAGAGATGTTGGCGACAGTTAGTTAACATTTATGAATCAGATATGACATCTGATGTTCCCGCTTTAACAGAAACAGTGAGAGAGTCGATATTTGCAAAATTTACAGAATCTTGCAAATCTTATAAAGGTTGCAAAGCCTCAATTTTAGATCTGATGTCTATCGAAAAACAAAAACTTGAAAAGTCACAGTCAACCACTAATTCTGAGAGTAAAGGTTCCGAAGATAGTGGGTGTTCGTTAAAACTACCTCCATGTGATACAGAACTTTTCAGTGGAGGTTATGATAAATGGCCAAGTTTTCGCGACATGTTTACAGTCATTTACATAGAGCATAAAAAGCTTTCTCCCGCAAAAAACCTTTTTCACCTATGGTCTAAAACAAGAGGGGAAGCAAATCAAATAGTGAAGAGATTTCCTTTAACAGACGACAATTTTGCCCTTGCTTGGGAAGCATTGCGGCAACGATATGAAAATAAACGAATTCTCATAAACCACCAATTAAGAAAGATGTTTGAAATAGATAGTGTGCAAACTGAAAAAGGGAAAGCGTTAAGGAATCTTCAGTACACAATAAATAATTGCTTATCTATTTTGCGTACATATAACATCTCTGTAATTTACTGGGATCCAATTCTTGTATACTGGGTTTCTTCAAAAATGCCAGAAGAAATTTTACCCGCATGGGAAAATTCATTAACTGATCATAAGGAGATGCCATCTTGGGCTCAGTTAGATGAGTTTATTACCAAAAGACTTGACATGTTGGAATCCATTTCTGACATGAGAAAACCATCCAATCATCATTCTACAACATCCGCAATATCAAATTCCTTCAATACCAATCCTGATACCAGTTATAAGCTGTGTAAAGTTTGTAAAAAAAATCATCCGCTCCGATTCTGTGCGAAGTTCAGATCATGGTCTCTCTCTGAAAAGAGAAAATACATAGCCACAAATAAAATTTGCGAAAATTGTCTTTCATATGGACATGTTGTTCAAAAATGCAGAAGTGAAAATGTTTGCCAAAAGTATCAAAGCCCACATCATACTTCCTTGCATCCTGACTCTCAGTCAAAAACCGCATCATTTCATCTAGAAACCCAATATGATGAACAGCCGACTACGTCAGCTACCGCAAATCCGAACAATGTTCAACCCGCATATCATATTGAGTTTCAACATAATAACCCAGCTGCAACGCTGAAAAAGAAGAGAGTAAACGTATTGAACGGACGTGTTTTTCTAAAGCTCCGAAATAAAATTAAAATTCGAAGGCATTACGTGTATTTAAGATCCACAAAAGTGAACATAGTAATATTTATTGAACGCTTTCGTGATTTGCAGCGTTGGAAGTTCTCTACGGTGCTTAAAAAGTTTATATTTTCGTATAAAAATATTGTTAATGCAATTGAATGACTAGTGGGTGCATACGTAAATAAAAGAAAAAACAAAACATAATTGAGAAAGTGAGAGTGCTGAGAGAGATTGCCAAATAAGTGTCAAAACATAGTGAGAATATTGTTCTAAAAATCAATAATTCAAATAATTTTTATTATGTTAAATATATGTTAAATAAAAGCTTTTACAACTTGCTATCCCTAAAATATACTCTCCAAAAGGACCCAGAAAAAACTGAAGTGTAGTGATTAATATCAGCCTGAAAGTATACTCTGAATTTGTCCCTAAAATTGCAAACGAAGTGCTCTCTTGAAATACACACACATACTCAAACAGGAAATAAAGCTTATTACATATACACACTTGAAAAACGTTCAAAACTAGTTGAAAATAATAAGATGCCTTCGACTACAGGACGAAGAAGTGTTAAACCTAAAAAAAATTTATGTGGTCAGTGTAAACGGCAAGTGAATGAAGAAGAGGATGATTTCATAGAATGCGATAAATGCTCTAAAATATACCATCTGGCTTGTACCAGGATTAATAAAAAGCAATTCGATCATTTGTTAAAACATAAGGATGAAGAGTTTTTCTGTCATTTTTGTAACGTAAATGTTGAATCAAGCGTTCAAAAACAATTGCATCGTATGGAAGCCAAACTCGATAGTATAGATCGTCTGACTGAATCAGTGAATTTCATGTCGTCGAAGTTTGATGATTTAATGAAGACTGTACATGCTAATGCTAAAAGAATTGAAAGTGTTGAAAGAGAAAATTCAAAACTAAAAAGTGAACTAATATCGGTGAAGGATTCACTAAAATTGCTCAATGATGAACGTGTCAAAAAAGATTGCTTAATCAATGGAATACCAATCAATGAAAATAAAAACGCAGTGGGAAACAGTGATTGATATCTCAGAGACCGTCGGAGTTGAAATAAAAGAAAATTATATTGAAGAAGCGTATTTTTTAAAGAAACATAATGTGAATAGTACAAATCAGTCCCTAATTGTGAAGTTCAATTCTAAAGCTACTAAAGACAAACTGATGGAAGCTAAAAACAAACTTAAAAATAATAATAATACTAAACATTTATACATCAATGATTTATTAAGCAAAGAATCGTTAAATGGAAGAAGGTCTAAGCGTATTGTATATCCCTCTGATGAAGATATTGATGACAATGAAATCGATGAACAAGCGGCATTTTTATCGCCTGATGACAAAGAAACTAGATCAAGTCTTTGGAAAATATAATTATTGTTTTTTAAAAAATATATCAAATAATAATGTCTAATAAAAACTATTTTAAAACTATAGATTCATTTTCTGAAAATTTTATGAGAAATTGTACATTCAATTTTAATATCTTATCTGTAAACATCAGAAGTATATCGTCTATTAGCAAATTTAATAAATTTAAAATTATGATAACAGAATTTCCAGTCCTGCCAAATGTAATAGCTATTCAGGAAACATGGTTCCAAAGTAACTTAGTACAGTTGTATAATATACCAGAATATAACGCTATACACTGCTGCCGAGAAGATGGTTATGGTGGAGTGTCCATATATGTGCGGAAAAATTTAACGTATACAGTAGAACTCTGCGAAAGTATCCGCAATGTGGAAGCTATACGTATATCGATAGATGGATTCTCAGTAAATGGGGTGCCATTAAAAATTACAACTTTCTATCGATCTCCAAAATGTCATATATCAACTTTTCTAATTTATCTGGAAAATGTACTGTGTGGTCCCTGCCGTACAGCATCTGTTGTAGTTGGGGATGCTAATATAGATCTCATCAATCCACGTTGCTCTTCGGAAATTTTGTCGGTTTTTTCTTCTGTAGGTTATGAACCATGTCATACGCTCGTAACACGCCCAAGTAGTATGAAGTCGATAGACCACGTCTATAGCAATGGAGATAACATATTGCATGTGAATGCTATTGAATGTGACTTGTCATATCATAACATAATATGGTGTAAAATGAAAAGTATGCTGAAAAATATCCAAACAACGACCAGTTTTCATAAACGATATAACTATAATAATATAGCTACAGATATAAATAGATTTGCTACTAATTTCTCTTGTTGCGGAAATCCTTCATATGACATGCAGAATATTACATCAAAAATCTCTGATATTATTAAAGAAAACACAACAATCCAAAGAATAGAAGTACATTCAAAAACAAAGATAACGCCCTGGGAAAATGATGATCTGCGAGCATTAAGAAATTTTAAATCTAAACTACTGGCGAAAAGAAGAAAAAATGGTAGGGATCCAAAAACTGAATATACGTTAAAACAAATTAGTCGTATCATAAAGATTGCTAGTCAGACGAGTATGAATTTATACATGAGCTCGAATCTTGAAACATGTAGCCAAAATCCTCAGAAATGTTGGCAATTTTTAAACAAATGTCTGGGAAGAAATGAAGGACACCAAATACATTTGAGAAATGACAGGGATGAAATTATCAATGATGATACGGACAAATGCAATACCTTCAATGATTACTTTTTAAATGTTCGATTTTCTATGGTTGATGTAAACAAAGATGAAGTTGCGGAATTAATAGCAAATGTTGATGTTAACAAAAGTCCAGGTTATGACGGAATTACCGGCAAAGTTTTGAAGTCTTCAAACGATTATTTAAGTGGTCATTTAGCGTTTATATTCAACTAAATGATACAAACCTCAATTTACCCGGAAGTATTAAAAACTGCTAAAATTGTACCAATTCCCAAGTCGTCAAATTCAAGTAGTGTTAGCGATTTCCGACCAATAGCCTTGCTGTCTTTAATTGATAAAGTGTACGAAAAGATGTTATGTCACCAATTATCAACTTTCTTAGAAACGACAAGGCAAATGTGTTCTAACCAATTCGGATTTAGAAAACGAAGTGGCACACAAGAAGCGATTGTATACTTCATTAATGAAATTTGTGAAAGTTTGGATTCAAACTTTGGAGGAGTGGGAGCAGCGTTTTACGACCTATCAAAGGCGTTTGACCTAGTTGATCATTCTATACTCATAGAAAAACTACCATTTTATGGAATTCAAGGAAGAGAATTGAAATTACTGGAAAGCTATTTAAGAAACAGGAAACAATTTGTGGAAATTAATGGCGTTAAAGGGAATGTTGGATTTGTTGAACACGCTGTACCACAGGGAAGTGTATTGGGCCCCTTATTGTTTACAATTTTCTTGAATGATATATCCAGTTTGAAACTATATGGGAAACTTATTATGTACGCCGACGATATAGCACTACTTTATCCATATAATCATGAAATGGTATTGAAATGTCAAATGGAATATGATGCTGATGTTGTTATGGAATTCTGCCGTCTAAATCGACTTGTTATCAACTCTAACAAAACGAAAATCATTCGATTCCGTCCACGATGCCCACAACAACAGTCAACGTTTTATATTGAAATTGGGGATGAACCTATTTTTGAAAGCCAATCTCTTAAATATTTGGGCATACATTTACAAAACAATTTAACGTGGGATATACATATCGATGATTTAAAAAAGAAAATTTCTCCAGCTATAGGAATTCTACATAAGTTTAGATACAAATATGACGTAAAAACAAAACTTCTTCTATACAACTCTTTAGTCCAAAGTCACCTAAACTACTTGGCACTAGTATACGCCTATAAGAAAACGATTCACTTGAAGTCATTACAAAGATGCCAAAACAAAGCTCTTAAGGTTGTGTTTAACCTGCCTCGTCTATACCCTACTTATGAACTTTACAGGGATACAGCGAGAAATATCTTACCCCTGTATGGAATTTATAAGTTACAACTCCTCACATACATGTACAAAGCCATTAATAATATTGGTCCACAGTCAATTCAGTTTAATGTAATGTTAACCAAAACTTAATTAATACAAGGAACTCTTCAAATTTACGGATAAAAAGATGCATATTAGAAGTATCAAAACAGCGTATAGAACATAATGGTTGCTTGGAATTTAACCATGTTCCCAATCGAATTACGGCTATTTCAAGGATTTCAACATTTAAAAAAGAATTAAAATCATTTTTATCAAGTGAGATCGGAATGCTTCTGATGTAATTTGAATATTTTTTCTTTCTTGATTTTTAATATTTTTTGAAATTTTAAAATAATACCGTTCGTATAAGATTTTGTAAACCAATTAGCCCCTATAAAGTCTTAAAGACGCTGGGGCAACATAATAAACTGTAATGAATTTTTTATGAATTAAATAAAAATAATAAAAAAAAACGTCGGCGGCTCACGTAGACACGGCGAACATTATATCAAACTACACTGAGTCAAGAGAAAGAACTATTGTACCCACCGCTTTAATCAATATCGACCATCAAGGAATTACATTCACACTTCGGGCTTTCATTGACCAAGGTTCACAGGAATCATTCGTTTCTAACCGCATCATTCAACGGTTTTCAATTCCTACTAGGAAATCGTTTACGACGATTTCTGGTCTTGGTGGAAAAATTCTTGAGAATTCTACAAAATCATGTAGCCTGACTCTAAAGTCAAGAAAATCAAATTTCAAAATCGATTCCTCGGTCATAGTAGTCTCAAATTTGAACCATTTCATGCCTTCGGCTCCTGTTGTTATCTCTGATTGGACCGAGTTGAACGATTTGGACCTAGCTGATCCAGAATACTTCAAACCAGCTCCCATTGACATGTTATTGGGAAGTGATATTCTCCCATTTATTATAAAATCTGGTATCCAAAAGAATGTACATTAAAATCTCCTCGCTCAAGAGACTGAGTTTGGATGGATTGTCAGTGGCAATCCTACTGTAAGGTCGGTTACTTCTTTCGCCTCCTGGACAGCAACATCAGATCCTATTAGCGATCAGCTTCGACGATTTTGGGAATTAGAAAATATTCCCGATGAAAAACCTCGGACCGAATCTGATATTTGGTTTGAAAAGTTCTATGAACACACTGTTGAACGTAGATGTGATGGCAAGTACATTGTCAGATTTCCTTTCCAACAAACTTACCGCCTGAAGTTTTCTTTGGAGCTTCAAGGCGTACTGCCATGGGACAATTTATTCGAATGAAAAAGACGCTTAGTAAATCTCCAGAGTTAGCATCAGAATACAACAATGTCCTGTCAGAATATATTACCCTTGAACACATGGAGCAAACTACAAGTAATGAAATATAAGAAAACGGACATTACACTTCCCTTTACCTACCGCATCATTCGGTAATCAAACCAGAGAGAATAACTACCAAAGTACGGGTAGTTTTCAAGGCATCAAAGAAAACCGAAAGCGGATATTCTTTGAACGATATTTTACACACTGGCCCAACACTTCAAAATGAATTAATGAACGTTATATTATGATGGCGATTCTTTAAGTATGCGCTCAATGGAGACATACAAAAGATGTACCGACAGATCTTGTTCACGAAGATGATCAAAAATTTCAAAGAATTCTATTTCGAACAAATTCTCACACAAATATTCAAGACATTTGCTTAAAAACAGTCACCTTTGGCGTAAACTGTGCTCCGTATTTAGCGATTCTTTTTTACAAAACCAAATTTATGTGGATGATATTCTTTCGGGAGCTCATACGTTATCGGAAGCTAAATCAAATGTCCTAGAGCTAATTGATCTTCTAAACACCGCTGGGTTTCCTTTAAAAAAGTTGACCGCAAACCATTCTCATATTCTTCAACTTTTGCCGCGGGAAGATCTTCTTGACGAAGATTTTCTCAAATTAGGGGATGTTAGTGAAACAAAAACGCTTGGTATTCGATGGAATGCTATGGCCGATTATTTCTTGTATAAGGTGGAAAACATTTCTTTACCCGATTCTCCTTTAACAAAAAGGAAAATTTTGTCAGTAGTGGCAAAATTGTTCGATCCTGCTGGTTGGATATCGCCCCTTATTGTAGTAGCAAAGGTCTTGATGCAACAATTGTGGATAGAAGGTACAAACTGGGATGAGGAGATAAGATCAAATTCTTTGGAACAATGGAATGCTTTTATTTCGAACTTTCACGACATTGAAAACATTAGAATTCCTCGATGGATTAGATATTCACCAGAATGTGATATACAAATACATGGCTTCTGTGACGCCTCTGAGAAGGCTTATTGCGCATGTCCATATATTCGTTCATCATCAAAAAATATAATACACTCTCATTTACTGGTATCAAAATGTAAAGTTGCGCCGTTAAAAACTGTCAGTTTACCTAGACTCTAGTTATGTGGAGCAGCACTTTTGGCAAAACTTCTGAAATCGGTTTGCATGAACCTACAAGTCCCCACACAGGAAATATACCTATACTGGAGTGATTCCACCATTACTTTAGCCTGGCTTAGAAAACCACCATTTCATTGGAAGACATTTGTTGCAAACAAGGTTTCTGAAGTTATGGATAACGCAGGCAACGCAAATTGGAGACATGTTTCGTCTGGAGAAAACCCTGCTGATATGGGAAGCCGAGGTTGCACAGCTTTGGAATTACAAGAAAGCAAACTTTGGTGGCATGGTCCAAATTGGTTGCAGAAATCTTAAGAACATTGGCCAAAACAATCCGACCTTAATGAGCCAACTATTGAAGTAAAGGTCGCAACATTGGAAACAGAACATTCAATTGAAAATTTTCTTGAGAAGTATTCTAAGTTTACTAGAGCCGTTCGTGTTTATGTTTATGTGTTACGCTTTATTTACAAAACTCGAAAACTTCCAGGCCATACAGTACAAATAGAATCGTTAACGGCTGAAGAACTGTTAATTGGAAAATATGGACTTTTCAGTTATGCTCAAATGTCCCATTTTCCGTCGGAATATGAAGCTTTAGCCACAAATCAACAGATTCATTCCAAAAGCAAACTAATAACATTGAATCCATTCCTTGACGAGAATCGACTAATGCGATTAAATTGACGTTTAGCAAATTCTGATATGATATTCAAAGAAAGACATCCCATAATCCTTCCCGAGAACTCTCGCCTGTGTAAACTCCTGGTAGAACATACTCATAAAGAGCTCCTACATGCAGAACATCAGAGCATGTTGCACGCCATTCGACAAGAGTATTACGTCATTCGTCTTAAGAGCAAAATACGTCAATGTATCCGCAGCTGCCGAACATGTGCAATCTTCAAACACCGTGTTCAAATCCAAATTATGGCGGCATTACCCCCTGAACGCTGTACATTCTCTCTTCCCTTCACCAATACGGGCATAGACTTTGCGGGACGCTTCGATCTGAAAACGTCACGACTTCGAAATGCAAAACTACAAAAGGGATACTCAGCAGTTTTCGTTTGTTTATCGACTCGAGCAATTCATCTAGAAGTTTGTTCCGAACTCTCTTCAGAGGCATTCCTAGCAACGTTTTCAAGGTTTGTTGGTCGTAGAGGTTTTCCTAACAAAATCTTTTCCGACAACGGAACAAACTTCGTAGGTGCAAATCGAACTCTCACCATGGAGTACAAGAAATTCTTAAAATCCGCTGAAAAAGCTGTCATTGACAAATACAGTCTGCACGGGTTTTCTTGGCAATTTATTCCTCCGCATGGGTGGTTTATGGGAAGCAGCTGTAAAAAGCATGAAAACTCACTTAAGGAAAGTCGCAGGAAATACCAAAGAAGAGTTTTCAACATTACTAATACGAATCGAAAGTGTCTTAAATTCACGACCATTGTCGCCCATTACCGAAGATCCATCAGCATTAGTTCCACTCACTCCAGGTCATCTTTTAAGGGGTGCCGCTCTTATCGCCACTCCCGAAGAGTTTTCTGACAATTTGTCTCTAATCGACAGATGTCAACGTCTCAAAACTATTCAACTTCATTTTGCCAAACGCTGGAAAAGTGAATATATTTCCGAATTGCAAAAAAGATATAAATGGAAATCTGCTCAACAAAATCTCAAAAAGGAAGATTTTGTTGTTGTCCAAGATGATCATTTGTCGCCAACTGAATGGCGCCTCGGTAGGGTAATCAAGGTCTCTACTGGAAAGGATTCCGGAGTCCGTGTTGCAGAACTACGTACCTAAAATGGGAACATAGTTCGCCCATTAGATAAACTATGTATACTTCCAAACTGTTAGCAAATTTCTCCCGCTCACAAACTTAATAAACTCTTACATTTTTAGCAATTCCTCTAGTACTCCAAAATGTCGGATCTGCAACGAACGACACTTCCTTAAATATTGCCCGAAATTTCAAACCATGCCTGCAACCAAGAGGAAAATAGAGGCCCAACAAAAAGGGTTTTGTTTTAATTGCCTATGTACCTCCCACAAACGCGAGTGGTGCCCAAGCAGGAATACGTGCATGGTTTGCAATAAGAACCACCACACAATGCTCCATGTGGACGAGGACGGAAAACGTTCTATGAAATCTTCCAGACCATCAAAACGCCGAGTATCCACATCACGCAGCTCCAGTCCAGAACCACCAAACCAACATCAGAGCAGGACTACCAAACGCTCCCCAAACCGAGAAACCACACGTCCGCGTTCATCAACATCCACAACAAGTCAGAGCTCAGCTAAACGCCCACGCACCAGTGTCAGCGATAGACTTAAGGGGAGTACACACTAACAGTCAATACTGACAGTCAACGTACTTTAAGGACAATTTTTCGGCAAATAACAACTTTTATTTAGCAAAAAACGTTTGAAATACAATATTTACGATATTATTTAGAGATTATAAAAGAAATTTTTCAATTAGGCTTTGATATTCACGAAATAGACCTCGATGACTGTCAGTTTTGCTTGTCAATGTTTACTATACTTTAGTGTCCGCTCAAAAACACACATTTTTCTGCCAACTGTACTCGCTAGGGTTCTGACTCCCGATGGTCGTGACAAGGCGAGACTAATAATAAATACTGGTGCAGCACAGACAGTTATCCTGGCCTCTTTGGTGGAGCGTCTAAAGCTGAAGACAACTCGAAGAGGCAGCAAATATTACTGCACCTTGAATCTGCAGTCGTTCCATGACCAGTCAGCTAAGGTTTAAATCAGCGGGGAGGTTAGGAGCCAATTAAAAACCACCTTTCCTGAATCTACAGACGTGAAAAAACTTCAAGCAACCTATGATCACCTGAATGACTTAGCTGATCCGCACTTCTTTAATCCTATCAACATCGAGGTCATGCTTGCCAACGACCAAATCCCAAGAATTCTTCGGGCTGGACTCATCCAAACATTCTCCAGCATGCCTATCGCACAGAGTTCCATATTCGGTTGGATCATTTCGGGAGGTTACACGTACTGAGTTGCAGCAAAGCAAAGGGGCCGGCATGTTGAAGCAACTTCAACAACATAGCATAAGATACAACATGAATTAAATTAATCTATTTCAAATCTAACTGAATTCAAATGTAAACGTTAACGCCAAAGTATGGCAACCCTTATCCACTAGAACCTGAAGCTTTTACTCAGTGCATAAGGAGTTTTTTTTCATATTATTTGTTTCGCCTTTTGTCCTAAAGAAAGTTATGTTGAGAGAGCAGTTGTATCAAAGCATCTCAACGGTAAGCAGTTCTTTAAATAAAACGGACACTGCAAAATCTACGCAAAACCCTTTTTTGTTTCTTTTTATTTTCATGTATTGAACTGGGAAGTTTTCCACAATTCCAATTGAAGCTAATACAACCGCTAACTACATTCCACTTTTCTATCCGCAGACGCATTAGCTCAATTGTACAGTTGTGTTAAACAGAAACATTTCTATTTCTACATTTTTTGTTTATATTTTTATAAAACAAATGTTCTTGTTTTTTAAAGTCAATCCCGGAGGATGATCATCAAAGTTGATCGAAATATTGGAAAAATAAAAATAATAAAATAAAAACAAAAAAACCAATTTGTTTTTAATTTTTGAAATGACCTCAAGCCAAATTAAAATCAGCGAAAATAAAGTCCAAAGGTCAACAATAACTTCACAACATTAAAACACGGAAGGCACGCCGAAAAAATCACAGCATCAACATGCAGCTTTATAAAAATATTAAACAAAATTTTCACATGAAAATATTAAAACTTCTCATACAACAAAAACACAAACAGTCTCACATAACAAAAGAGATATTAAACAATATCAAAGATCGTCTGCACAATCACCTAGATGGAGAAGACTTATCCCTATTTATGGAGAGTGAGAATATAATACAACAAACGCAAAGCCAAAAACAAATGTTGACTCACATTAACAAACTTAATTCTTTAAAACGACAACAAAATCGTGAACTCAACATAGAATAGAACAGAGAGTGGTTTGTAAATACAACAAAAATCGACGTACCCCCTAATGTTGAGTGGCTACTCTCACTCGGGCCCAAATTCTCACTACCGACAACAAAAACGACGTTCCCCTTGTTTAGCGTCATAGCAGAGGGAGAAGAGTGTATTCAAACGATAAGTAGTAAAGAGCAACAAGAGAGACAGATTTACATTAAACACGGTCGGGGAAACGACAAAATTCTTGAAAGAAAATAAGCATCTGCTGATTCTTAATTCGGATAAAGGAGGAAAGACGGTAGCAATGCTAAAAGCGAATACGAAGACAAAATGAATCATATTCTTATGGACATGTGTACGTACAGGCGAATCAGGAAGGATCCTACATCCGGACTTCAAGAAAAATGCAACAAATTAGTATTAAAACTTTTTGAATCCAACCTAATTAATGAGTCGGAAAAGAATAAACTAATAAACAGAACCTCAGTACCCCCTAAAATATATGGACTTCCAAAAATCCATAAGGAAGGCACTCCGCTCCGACCAATTTGCTCACTCATAAACTCGCCCACTTATGAATTATCTAAGTACATGGCAACTATATTAAAAGCTCTAACGGAAGAGTCAGAATATAACATAAAGGACGCAGTTGAGTTCAAAGCAAGGATAGCGAATCAACAAATTAAAGACGATGAGATACTAATATCATTTGATGTCATATCCTTATTTCCAAGTGTGCCTGTTAATCTCGCAATAAATACAATAATAGAAAAGTGGACAATGATCGAGAATTACACGAATATGCCCATGAACCTGTTCATCGACATTCTTGCAGTATGCATTAAGGACTCACGATATTTTATATATAATGACAAGATATATGAGCAGCAATAAGGGATGCCAATGGGATCACCAATTTCGCCCATAATTGCCGATATCGTCATGGAAAGATTACTTGACGAGAGTATGAACAAATTGACGGTCAAACCACGACTTCTAACTAAATATGTTGATGACATTTTTTGCGTCGTAAACAGAAATGAAATTGAAAACACCCTCAATGCACTCAACGGATACAATAAACCACTGCGTTTCACTATGGAGTGCGAATCCAATAAACAACTCCCAAACCTTGACTCAATCATACATAGACAAGGTAACATATTATAGCTAGATTGGTACCAAAAACCTACTGCGTCCGGTAGAATAATCAATTTTCACTCAAAACACCCCCGACGCATAAAAATCAATACTGCAACAAATTTTATTCGAAGAGTATTAAGTATCAGTGACAAGAAATTCATCATAAAAATCTAAAAATTGTCCGAAAAATTCTTAGGATGAACGATTTCCCCATTAAAACCATTGACGAACTAATAAAAAATGTGAAAAACAACAAAAAATGGCAATGTTGAACCAAAAACTGAGAAAATTTACAAAAATCTACATACGTACCTGGCTTCTCTGAGCGTTTTTCAAACTCAAATTTGTATGACAAAAACAAATATCAAATCGCACTAAAAAGTAACAACACTAACAACAAATTCTTCAGTCGCACTAAATCTAAAATACCTCCTGATGAAAAATCAGATCTAGTTTATAAAATCAAGTGCAATGGTGACAATTCCAACATATGCCCAAAGGTTTATGTTGGTACTACGAGGACAAAGCTAAAAACGAGGATAAGTGGTCACAAGTCTGATCAAAAGGCAAAAAGCAGACCTTTGGAGCAAAAAACAGCTCCAGCAGCGCACTGCGCTTTAACAGGGCATACACCCAATTTTAAGGAGGTGGACATTTTGACACAAGTGTCTAACAACAAAAGAAGGTATATGCAAAGACATAAATACAACTAAGACTAGACAAAATGCATGCAACAAAAAAATGTTTACGAAACTTTGTATAGAAACATTACCCTTAACAGGTTGCAGTTAATTCAAAATCGCAACCAAGGAGGAACATTTCATGTAATGGTATCAGAAACGAAATTTATGAATTCAAGGATCTATTCAAGAATAATTCTATGTCAATTGGATCGGTAAATTCGGTTAAATACGTAAAAATGTATAAAAGAAAAAATGTTATATCACCATATCGTGATATAACATTATGTTAAATTCAAAAGCCATTCACTGAAGAATGATAGCAAACAAAATGTCTTATCTTGTTGTATTTATGTCTTTGGTATATGCTAGAAATGTTACATATCATAAATGTTCCTTAATAAGGCAAAAATAAAAAATAAATGTTCCTATTGAAAATAGAATGAACTATAAAACGGATACAGAACACTGTGCACAGATATACTGAAGCCTTGTTGAGAAACACCAAAAATTTAGTTGATATTTGCAATTCGTGACGAGTGGAAGATGAAATTGTTGTGTTAAACAGACACAAAAAAATATTAATGTAATTATAAATTTTCTAAATTTTTTTGTTTATATTTTTATAAAACAAATGTTCTTGTTTTTTAAAGTCAATCCCTGAGGATGATCATCAAAGATGATCGAAATATTGGAAAAATAAAAATAATAAAATAAAAACAAGAAAACCAATTTGTTTTTAATTTTTGAAATGACCTCAAGCCAAATTAAAATCAATGAAAATAAAGTCCAAAGGCCAACAATAACTCCACAACATTAAAACACGGAAGGCCCGCCGAAAAAATCACAGCATCAACATGCAGCTTTATAAAAATATTAAACAAAAATATAATGAAGAAACGCAGAACATCATTAAACAATACACCAAATGTAACAGGCGAACAGCACGTATAAAATCAACGACGACTTTCCTCATCAAGTGCAAGGAATCAGGTATAATACCCTTTTTATTTTTAACACAACAAAGAATACGTGCAATATATTTTAAACCAACAACACAATACCAACACATATTAGGACAACATTAGACTCACTCATATTTAATTTTCACATGAAAATATTAAAACTTCTCATACAACAAAAACACAAACAATCTCACATAACAAAAGAGACATTAAACAGTATCAAAGATCGTCTTCACAATCTCCTAGATGGAAAATACTTATCCCTATTTATGGAGAGTGAGAATATAATACAACAAACGCAAAGCCAAAAACAAAAGTTGATCCACATTAACAAACTTAATTCATTAAAACGACAACAAAATCGTGAACTCAACATAGAACAGAACAGAGAGTGGTTTGTAAATACAACAAAAACCGACGTACCCCCTAATGTTGAGTGGCTACTCTCACTCGGGCCCAAATTCTCACTACCGACAACAAAAACGACGTTCCCCTTGTTTAGCGTCATAGCAGAGGGAGAAGAGTGTATTCAAACGATAAGTAGTAAAGAGCAACAAGAGAATGCGAGGATTAATTTAGTAACACTCATTAACGATCATATGAAAAATACAAAATTGGGAAAGAAAGACAGATTTACATTAAACACGGTCGGGGAAACGACAAAATTCTTGAAAGAAAATAAGCATCTACTGATACTTAATTCGGATAAAGGAGGAAAGACGGTAGCAATGCTAAAAAGCGAATACGAAGACAAAATGAATCATATACTTATGGACATGTGTACGTACAAGCGAATCAGGAAGGATCCTACATCCTGACTTCAAGAAAAATGCAGCAAATTAGTATTAAAACTTTTTGAATCCAACCTAATGAATGAGTCGGAAAAGAATAAACTAATAAACAGAACCTCAGTACCCCCTAAAATATATGAACTTCCAAAAATCCATAAGGAAGGCACTCCGCTCCGACCAATTTGCTCATTCATAAACTCGCTCACTTATGAATTATCAAAGTACATGGCAACTATATTAAAAGCGCTAACGGAAGAGTCAAAATATAACATAAAGGACGCAGTTGAGTTCAAAACAAGGATAGCGAATCAACAAATTAAAGACGATGAGATACTAATATCATTTGATGTCATATCCTTATTTCCAAGTGTGCCTGTTAATCTCGCAATAAATACAATAAGAGAAAAGTGGACAATGATCGAGAATTACACGAATATGCCCATGAACCTGTTCATCGACATTCTTGCAGTATGCATTAAGGACTCACAATATTTTATATATAATGACAAGATATATGAGCAGCAAAAAGGGATGCCAATGGGATCACCAATTTCGCCCATAATTGCCGATATCGTCATGGAAAGATTACTTGACGAGAATATGAACAAATTGACGGTCAAACCACGACTTCTAACTAAATACGTTGATGACATTTTTTGCGTCGTAAAGAGAAATGAAATTGAAAACACCCTCAATACACTCAACGGATACAATAAACAACTGCGTTTCACTATGGATGGCGATCGCAATAAACAACTCCCATACCTTGACTCAATCATACTCATGCTAGATTGGTACCAAAAACCTACTGCGTCCGGTAGAATAATCAATTTTCACTCAAAACACCCCCGACGCATAAAAATCAATACTGCAACAAATTTTATTCGAAGAGTATTAAGTATCAGTGACAAGAAATTCCATCATAAAAATCTAAAAATTGTCCGAAAAATTCTTAGGATGAACGATTTCCCTATTAAAACCATTGACGAACTAATAAAAAATGTGAAAAACAACAAAAATGGCAATATTGAACCAAAAACTGAATAAATAAAAAATAAATGTTCCTATTGAAAATAGAATGAACTATAAAACGGATACAGAACACTGTGCACAGATATACTGAAGCCTTGTTGAAAAACACCAAAAATTTAGTTGATATTTGCAATTCGTGACGAGTGGAAGATGAAATTGTTGTGTTAAACAGACACAAAAAATATTAATGTAATTATAAATTTTCTAAATTTTTTTGTTTATATTTTTATAAAACAAATGTTCTTGTTTTTAAAGTCAATCCCTGAGGATGATCATCAAAGATGATCGAAATATTGGAAAAATAAAAATAATAAAATAAAAACAAAAAAACCAATTTGTTTTTAATTTTTGAAGCCAAATTAAAATCAATGAAAATAAAGTCCAAAGGCCAACAATAACTTCACAACACTAAAACACGGAAGGCCCGCCGAAAAAACCACAGCATCAACATGCAGCTTTATAAAAATATTAAACAAAAATATAATGAAGAAACGCAGAACATCATTAAACAATATACCAAATGTAACTGGCGAACAGCACGTATACAATCAACGACGACTTTCCTCATCAAGTGCAAGGAATCAGGTATAATACCCTTTTTATTTTTAACACAACAAAGAATACGTGCAATATATTTTAAAGCAACAACACAATACCAACACATATTAGGACAACATTAGACTCACTCATATTTAATTTTCACATGAAAATATTAAAACTTCTCATACAACAAAAACACAAACAATCTCACATAACAAACAGTATCAAAGATCGTCTTCACAATCTCCTAGATGGAAAATACTTATCCTTATTTATGGAGAGTGAGAATATAATACAACAAACGCAAAGCCAAAAACAAAAGTTGATCCACATTAACAAACTTAATTCATTAAAACGACAACAAAATCGTGAACTCAACATAGAACAGAACAGAGAGTGGTTTGTAAATACAACAAAAACCGACGTACCCCCTAATGTTTAGTGGCTACTCTCACTCGGGCCCAAATTCTCACTACCGACAACAAAAACGACGTTCCCCTTGTTTAGCGTCATAGCAGAGAGAGAAGAGTGTATTCAAACGATAAGTAGTAAAGAGCAACAAGAGAATGCGAGGATTAATTTAGTAACACTCATTAACGATCATATGAAAAATACAAAATTGGGAAAGAAAGACAGATTTACATTAAACACGGTCGGGGAAACGACAAAATTCTTGAAAGAAAATAAGCATCTACTGATACTTAATTCGGATAAAGGAGGAAAGACGGTAGCAATGCTAAAAAGCGAATACGAAGACAAAATGAATCATATACTTATGGACATGTGTACGTACAGGCGAATCAGGAAGGATCCTACATCCTGACTTCAAGAAAAATGCAGCAAATTAGTATTAAAACTTTTTGAATCCAACCTAATGAATGAGTCGGAAAAGAATAAACTAATAAACAGAACCTCAGTACCCCCTAAAATATATGGACTTCCAAAAATCCATAAGGAAGGCACTCCGCTCCGACCAATTTGCTCATTCATAAACTCGCTCACTTATGAATTATCAAAGTACATGGCAACTATATTAAAAGCGCTAACGGAAGAGTCAAAATATAACATAAAGGACGCAGTTGAGTTCAAAACAAGGATAGCGAATCAACAAATTAAAGACGATGAGATACTAATATCATTTGATGTCATATCCTTATTTCCAAGTGTGCCTGTTAATCTCGCAATAAATACAATAAGAGAAAAGTGGACAATGATCGAGAATTACACGAATATGCCCATGAACCTGTTCATCGACATTCTTGCAGTATGCATTAAGGACTCACAATATTTTATATATAATGACAAGATATATGAGCAGCAAAAAGGGATGCCAATGGGATCACCAATTTCGCCCATAATTGCCGATATCGTCATGGAAAGATTACTTGACGAGAGTATGAACAAATTGACGGTCAAACCACGACTTCTAACTAAATACGTTGATGACATTTTTTGCGTCGTAAAGAGAAATGAAATTGAAAACACCCTCAATACACTCAACGGATACAATAAACAACTGCGTTTCACTATGGATGGCGATCGCAATAAACAACTCCCATACCTTGACTCAATTATACTCATGCTAGATTGGTACCAAAAACCTACTGCGTCCGGTAGAACAATCAATTTTCACTCAAAACACCCCCGACGCATAAAAATCAATACTGCAACAAATTTTATTCGAAGAGTATTAAGTATCAGTGACAAGAAATTCCATCATAAAAATCTAAAAATTGTCCGAAAAATTCTTAGGATGAACGATTTCCCTATTAAAACCATTGACGAACTAATAAAAAATGTGAAAAACAACAAAAATGGCAATATTGAACCAAAAACTGAGAAAATTTACATAAAATCTACATATGTACATGGCTTCTATGAGCGTTTTTCAAACTCAAATTTGTATGACAAAATCAAATATCAAATCGCACTAAAAAGTAATAACACTAATAACAAATTCTTCAGTCGCACTAAATCTAAAATACCTCCTGATGAAAAATCAGATCTAGTTTATAAAATCAAGTGCAATGGTGACAATTCCAACATATGCCCAAAGGTTTATGTTGGTACTACGAGGACAAAGCTAAAAACGAGGATGAGTGGTCACAAGTCTGATCAAAAGGCAAAACGCAGACCTTTGGAGCAAAAAACAGCTCTAGCAGCGCATTGCGCTTTAACAGGGAATACACCCAAGTTTAAGGAGGTGGACATTTTCACACAAGAGTCTAACTACAAAAGAAGGTATATGCTAGAAATGTTACATATCATAAATGTTCCTATTGAAAATAGAATGAACTATAAAACGGATACAGAACACTGTGCGCAGATATACCGAAGCCTTGTTGAAAAACACCAAAAATTAAGTTGATATTTGCAATTCGTGACGAGTGGAAGATGAAATTATTGTGTTAAACAGAAACAGAAAAATATCAATGTAATTATAAATTTTATACATTTTTTTGTTTATATTTTTATAAAACAAATGTTCTTGTTTTTTAAAGTCAATCCCTGAGGATGATCATCAAAGATAATCGAAATATTGGAAAAATAAAAACAAAAAACCTATTTGTTTTTAATTTTTGAAATGAGCTCAAGCCAAATTAAAATCAACGGAAAAAAAATAATTTTTCATCAAGACAACGCACCAGCGCACAAGAGTGTTTTAACAATGGCTAAAATCAACGAATTAAAGTACGAGTAGCTTGACCAACCTCCTTATTCTCCTGATTTAGCTCCCAGTGACTTTTACTTGTTCCCAAATCTAAAAAAATCCCTAAAACGCTTGCCAGTTTTACCTCAAATGAAGATGCAATTACAGTTTTAAACCACTATTTTGAAGACCTTGAGGAAAACTATTTTAATCAAGGGATAGAATTGCTAGAAAAGCGTTTGACTAAGTGTATTGAAGTTTCAGGAGATTATATTGAAAAATAAAAATATTTTTGAAATACTAACTATTCTCTTTCATTGATAGGCTAAGAAGTTTCCGAACCGCCCTCGTATGTAAATAATTACAACAATAAGGTCTATAAAAAATACCGCATTTATGAAGTCGCGATGATATCTATAAAAAACATACTGAATTTATGAAGTCAAGTAAGCAATTTTGTTGAAGTAATATATTCAAATATCTCGATGCCACTACTTGATTTCCCGATTTCCAAAATTTTGTAAAAAACAAAATTGCTTGATGTATATCTGGAATAAAAGGATTTCTAATATTAAAAAGTTACAAATTCTTCGTCATAAATAATAATATATTATTTTTGATTGATGATCACGTCGCAATTCAATTACATGACTTATGTTTTCAATTTTCGTTCATTTAAACACAGTTTCTCTCTGACGATACGAAAATAAATTCAATCGACAAACCTTTCCACTACAAGGTTTGTCGATTGAATTTCTTGAGTCACCGACAAAAGTCGATAAAATTAAAAGGCAAAATTATGAATAAAATGTATCAATAAAAGTTGACAATTAGACCGACGCACGGTGGTCGAAAGCACTGATCTAGCGGCGCAAAATTAATAACTTGCAAACGAATTGAGATACGTCATTTGAAATTTGGCACAAACTCAGCTTGTACCTGTGGGTAATAATGAGCCAAATATGAACAATATCGGCTGATGTTTTGGTATAGCCCCCATATAACGGTACCTTAAGATTTTCGGTATTTTGAGGATTTAAGCCACAATTTCGTAGCAAATTACCTGTAATTTGGTACTTAGGGTTCCTAATGGTCACAAAATAATTTCACCAAAAATTATGGACATAGGTGCACGTTTTGAGATAGCCCCCATGTAACCGTACCTCCCAATTTAAGGTATTTTGAATATCATGACCACATTTTTAAACCAACTTGGCTGTTATTTTGCATTCCGTGTTCTCACTGCGTATAAAAACTTCTTACAAAACATTTTCAACACGGATTTTTGTTTCGATGTAGCCCCTTTTATGGTACCCCCGATTCGTTAAATTTTTACTTGTTATCCCATATTTAATAACATATTTAGCTATAATATAGTATTATAGTGTCTCCGGGGGTAGAAATTCTACTTCCAAACATTTCTCAAGATAGGTCCATATTTTGAAGCTCCCATACAAAATGCACAGCTAAATTTGTATGAATTTCATGCAAAATCCCTTTTTTTAAAAGTGCAGTCATCAAAAGATTTGCAAATATTTGCAGCCCAAATGTGCTTATTCCATATCCAGAGAGTCCAATTTCTTTCCCCAAAAAATAATCGAACCTAAGTTCGGCTAAGTTTAACAGATGCACTCTATGGAACAAGTGCGTACAACCTATAAAAACACAAAAAAATTGACTTTTTGGAAAATTTATTGTTATATAACTAAGTACCTCCAGACCCCAAACTAATTTTTATAGTTTAAATCTCACCCTCTGCTATTAATTGAATATAAATCTTGTCCAGTTTCATTACGAATGCATTTAACATTTAAACAAATATGAAGTTAATTTTTTTGCAACAATTTTTTAAAATCTTATACAACAAAAACTCTTGCATTTGATAGTGAATAACTGAGTGAATATTTACAACAACAAAAATTAAAAAACAAAATCTTTGTCTGCGAAGTGTCTGTAATCGATACAGTGGAAAATATTTCGCAATTTTATAGTTCGATTTTTTGACTTTTGCGCCGCTAGATCAGTGGTTTCGACTAGTGTGCGACGTCGATTTCATCGTACGTTCCCAGCTTAGTTGGACCGCTACTTATTCCTGCAAATAAGATAATGTTATTATATTTTATTATACATAAAAATGTGCACTGACCTCAATTAAATGCCTATATTTTCCGTTTTTCCTATTACGTTCGTTTGTCTTTGACAATCTAGAAAAATATATTGGCATGCTTCATGGCACAATTGTGGTTGTGCCATTTCATGCTTGTAGCTTTTGACAACTGTGATAACAGGTTTGTATTTTGTGGTATTTCTGCTCAAAATTGTAAGTGCATGTACATCCAGCAAATCTCATGCGCCGGCAACAACCACTATGAAGGAATTTAATGAAAAATAAATATGTACAGAATCAACGTTTCAGTATTGTATCGTTTGGTTGTTTAATAGGCTTTATTACTAGGCGTTTACACAGGACAGTTTGTCGGAATTCTCAGTGTCACCGCCGATCAGACAACACGTTTATCTGCGTAGCATTTTTTGAGAAACTTAAAGTTAATAGCGGCATCGAAGTGAAATACCGTTATTTTTAATTTGAAAAAAATTCCATTATCAAATTGAATTTTCCTTCTGTTTATATAATAAAAGCACAAATTTCTGGTTTTGAAAAAAGTGTTTTAGTTTTTGAGGATGCAATGTCCTCAAAATGGATGATCGTGAGGATCTTCCACCGGCACTGCCACCGGACAAAACACCAACGTCAAGGTAAACTGTCAGAAGAACCACAAGCAAGGGCAAATCAGATCGATCGAGGTCGCGATCGAAACCGATGGAACGAACAACGGATCATGATTTCCTAACCCCACCTGTGAAACCATTCCTACTTAAGGCACCTCAGTTGCACCTATGGAAACACTACTTGGTTCACCCATCGCAATGTCTAGTATTTCACCCAGTGACATTTCCCCTGAATCATCTATCCAAACACAGCTTGCAGCCTCAAATGAGCAACCAGAAACTACAGCAAAAATTGAGAATGTACATGGTGTACGTTGATAGAATCTCGAAATATAAACAGCGACTACCAATCAGCACCTTGGCCTTGGGTCTGCAAACAAATATATGTTTGGGTGGAAACAAATATATGTTTGGGTGCAAACATATATATGTTTGGGTGCAAAGATATTTATGTTTGGGTGCAAAGATAGATATGTTTGGGTGCAAACAAAGATATGTTTGGGTGCAAACAAAGATATGTTTGGGTGCACACAAAGATATGTTTGGGTGGAAACAAAGATATGTTTGGGTGGAAACAATTTTATGTTTGGGTGCAAACATTTTATATGTTTGGATGCAAAAAAATACAAACCCAAAAGACACAAAAAAAAAAAACAAACACATGCACCAGTGGGCGCTTACTGAGAGCAAGGGAGCGTAAAAATCAATTTAAAACACTTTGAAATATGTGCTCACTTGCTCTCAGTAAGAACTCACTGGCTATCTCTATAGTATACACACAAATGTTGAGGTTGTTTATTGAAAGGCAAAAGAACAACAAACACATAGGTGCATACAAAATTTCAAAGAAATACATAACACACTTTAATAAAAGAAAAACTGATTGAAATAATTTGTAAATAGTCACACTTTTAAAAAGGAAAAATGTATAGAAACGTAGTTGAACGCTTCTCTTTAGTTGTGAAATAAAACAAATTGTCCTCATAGTTGAAATCATCAGCGGGGAATCGACATCTAGAATCAAATGACTATGTAATGTAATAAATAAATATGGATATGCCATATTTCAAATATACATAAGTATGTATGTAATTACCAATATTAAATGCGAATTCTTCCTTGTCCAATAAAACAATTCCATTCAACTTTCCGATTCAATTATAAAATGTATTGGGCATTTAATTTACTAAAAAGCACAATTTATTTAAGAAAACACAAAACACTGATTTATTCACTCACTTTACCGTCTTGACACTACAAAGGCAACTAAAACACTGAAGAAAGAAAAAAAATATAATTCATATCATTTTTTCTTTTCTTCGTCGCCTGCTAAGTTGGTTAACAATAACAAAACAAGAAACACACGAGTTTCACGCATACATGCCACCAAAGCCCCCCTCTTTGCTTCTGCGTCTTCTATTATGCAATACACACAACTCTTTATTATAAAACAGCATTCCACAGCCGCGAGAGCACTGTTATTACTCTCGTTGACAAACATCATCTCTCCACCTATCAAAAAAATGTTCTAACATAAAAAATATGTTTTACCCAAACATATCAAATTGAGATATGGTACAAAATGTTGCAAACATATATTTGTTTGGACCCAAACATATTATGTTTGTATCGAAACATATATTTGTTTGCAACCGGTCCCAAACATATATTTGTTTGGATCCAAACATATTTCTAAAAAAAAATTTTCTGCGTGTACACAGTCTTAAATAAGTATACGTATGCCCCATAAATCTCGGGTTTTACAAAAAGTAATGATATTTATGAAATTCCAAGTACACAGGTTTATTTCGTCTCACTAATAAACAATATTTTATACAACAAAAGTATATTCCATAATATAAATTACGGTAAATTTTACAAAAACCAAATTGTTGCTTTTGTATACTGAAATGCCTAATACGGAAAGAAATCAGCAAGGGTCCGCTTTAGCGAGCTATACAAGAAGGTTGGCATTAAATAACGGCATTTAACACCCAAAAATTATTTTTTTTTTCTAAAATATATCTCGGACACCCAGACACATTCGCCAAAACAATAAAATGAATAAATTTTGCTGCTAATTCCATAAATTGTACGAGTATTAATATTTCCTTGGGGCGTACGTATACTTTTGTAAGTATAATTTTTTGGTTTTTGTAAAATTTACAAAATTGGTGTCCAAGGATTATATAAGACCATATTAAAACACAATTCAAGGACTTCTGTATGTAACTTGAGCCAAGAATTCCGAGGAATCTATTAACTTCCTGAGATATCCCGGGAAAAATGTAAATTTATCGACACCCAGGAAGGTGTGCTATGCACAAGGTCAACTAAAAAGCCTTCTAGGATCTCAAAATCTATAATCTGACAGTAATATTGTGGCTTTTGTATTCTCAAATACCTAAAACTAAAAGAAATCAACAAGGGTCCGCTAAATAACGGCATTTAACACCCAAAAATTATTTTTTTTCTCTAAAATATATCTCGGACACCCAGACACATTTCCCAAAACAGTAAAATGTATAAATTTTCCTGCTAATTCCATAAATTGTACGATAATACTCATATTTCCTTGGTGCGTGCGTATACTTTTGTAAGTATCATTTTTTGGTTTTTGTAAAATTTACCGTTACTTATATTATGGAATATACTTTTGTTGTATTAAATATTGTTTATTAGTGAGACGAAATTTCAAAAATATCATTACTTTTTCTAAAACACGAGATTTATGGGGCGTACGTATACTTATGTAAGACTGTTTAATTCTTCTAATGATCAAAATGAATTTCCTTCAATGTAGCGATGCTCACAGAAATATGGATTAAGATAATTCATGTTCCAGCGTTATGAATTACAATTTTGCTTGCAAAAATAGAGCAGATGGATATGGCGGTGTCGGTGTCTATGTGAAGAAACATATTAAGTTCTCGCTATTGGATCTTAATACTGATGCAGAAGTTTTGGGTCTTCAAACAATTAATCTAAAACAAAATTTCATTATTATTGTTTGCTAAGTACAACAACGGCAAGCTTTTAGAACGCAATCAATGATCTTATATCTAAACTTGAGCTTGTTCCACTGCCTATCGTGGTGGGGGCGATTTTAATGCCAAGTCGGCCTTATGGGGCAATCTTTTCACAGATGCAGCTGGCAGACACCTGGAGGACAGCAAGGAAATGCACAACTTTTCTTGTATTAACAATGGTGACTCGACGTTTTGCCAAAATGATTATTCTTCAGCACTCGATGTCACCTTTGTAGAAGGTCCTTAATAACCGATTAACAAACTGCAACCATTTTCCAATTATTATAAAATTGCAGTCATCTAAAAACAGTTTTAAAAAGTCATACCGTGTACATCATAAAAAAGCTGTTGAGGATTTTTCGCATTTAAAAGTTGGTAATTCAACTGAAAGCTTTAATAGTTTTACTGCATCAATTCTAAAAAATAATACAATTTCTATTCAACCGGATAATAAGTATACCCCTAAGAGATGGTGGAGTGATGAAATTGAGTGACTATTTAGATGGTGGAATGCGGCTCGTAGCAAGTATTACATAACCCGGCTTCTTACAGATCTCACATTATTCTACGATGTGGAAGACAAACTCAAGGAAGCAACGAGAAGACAGAAAAAGAGAATTTTAGCAGTTTTATCAATCAGGTGATATCAACACCATCTTCAAGTCAATTTTGGAAGCTAACTAAAAATCTTAAAAAGTACACACAAGAAAAGAGCACCAATTAATCGGGGACTGATGATAATCAGAAAAAATATGTAAATATTGTTGCGAGTTATTATTAGCAGCAACAGTACTATTAACTTTACAACTAGTCCTGCAGAACTTTCAAATTCTAGTGATGTCAACAACAACAATACAGTTTTAAATTCCGATGACAGCAATTAAGCCTCTGTTAGTTGTGACAATAACATTGATGGTATTAGTGGAAACGAAGCTGTATCATCATCCAGTCATGTTCATAATAGTGACGACCAACCAGTACTATTCTCGCCTGATATCAATAATTTTGTTGTTAACCTGAAAATTATTCAACCGGAACCATCTTCTTCACTTAACAACACCAACATTGATAACTCACCAATATTAAGTCCAATTTACATATGCACATTAAATGATTTCGTTTACGAAATCCTAGAAACAAATGAAGTGTATTTATATCAGTTTTTTGCGTCATTTGCTTACGCACACAATCGCACATACACAAGGGTACAATAACACATACACACGCACACAATAATTTTAATTCCGAAAAATAAGGATTTCACAACACTAATGTTTACCAAATAACGTGACTTAATTTAAAATTAAAAAAAATTAACTTTTACAATTTTTCAACCATTATTTACACGTTTGTCATCGTAAAGACATCATAAAACAGTTGCATTTTTGGTAGTTTATGACGAAAAAGCAGGGTTGCGTATAATAGTATGGTGTTTTCGTGCGTTGTTTAGAAAAAATGACGCAGCTATCGTCATTTATTTTTGTATGGCAAATGACGCAAAATGTTGCCTGTTTTAGCAAATAAATGACGAAACCGCCCTAAAACCTGTTTTTTGTGCTAATGTAAAAAGCACATTACGTTTCACCTACGACGACTTTTTGAGTTTTCTAAAATCACGCAACCCTGATTCAGCGGCAGGGCCCGACAGAGTCTCATATCGCTTTGTTAACACCTTATCTGAGGAAAGCAAAAGGAATCTATTTTATATTATCGCAGACATCTGGTCTAAGGGATCCATCCCAGAATGTTGGAGATATATTAAAATAGCAGAAAATCTTCTGGTCATCATGTCCTTGACTGCTGCTTAGATGTTGAAAAAACATATGACTGCACTGATGCAAAAATATTGGCAAATAATTTGATGGAGATTTGAATTAATGCCAAAATAGTTAAATGGATTTATGAGTTTTTAAGAAGGCGAACCCTGTGTCTGTGTGGGGAAACAAAAAAGTCTTGGTCCAGAATGGTTTAGCTCAGGGTAGCGGCCTTAGGCCTACCCTGTTCAATATTTATACCACGAATCTTCATGAGCTAAACTGTGAAAACTGTAAGCTGTTCCAGTGTGCATATGACTATTTTTTGTCACCCGCGACAAAGACTTTAAACAGCACGCGCTTTATTGCAAACCAAAGTGGAGGAATTCGATCGAAAGTGAGCCTCAATTCATCTAAATTTCAATCCAGAGAAGACTAACGTCATTCATTTTAATAGGAAATAAGAACGCTCAGTGGGTACAATTTTGGAGTTCCAAAATCGAATATGGTTCAGCTGCCATAGCCAATGCTGGCACAACCTCCTTGAATCAAGTCAGAAGATGCTATAATAATTGTTTAAGAAAATCCTTGGGTCTTATCCGTTCAACTCCCATTCCAATTGTTTACCGGTTAGCTGCTGATCTTCCACCTAAGTGGCGGTTCGAGCTTGCGGCTGCAAAAGAGGTAATTAAGTCATTTGTTTTTAAATTACCAATCAAAAATACGCTTCTGTCGGCTACGCAACCCCTAAATACCAGCCTTTATAAAGTTTTTGACAAATACAAGGATGTTCTTACTAATATTTAACCAATACAAACAACACAAGAAACAAAATTTTAACATTGCAGTTTATAAAGATCTTTTTGAAGGTGCTGTTATCAAAAAATCACTAGCCAATCAACAAATTATTTCATCTTTATTCAACGAACAAATAACTGTAGCTTTAGCAAATCACTTCGAAATTCTCTTCACAGATGGATCTGTTATGGAAACATGAACTGGTGCTGCATTCTTTCATCGAGGATCGGGAACAGTATTTGCCTTTTACGAAAAAAAAAACCTGGTCGTCTATGTCCGCGGAGTTAATGGCTATCATCAAGGCAATTGAATATGCTATTAACAATAATTTTCTAAAAGTGGCAATTTTTTTCTGACAGCATAAGCGCTTTACAAGCCATTCAGCTTCAGACTTCGGTGGAGCGGTAGAGCTTCATTGTATCCTAGGACACTCCAAAATCAGTTTTAAGGAAATGGTGGATCAAGGGCAAATGAATTCGGATCTCGTCTCAATATGTCTTGGCCGATAGGTGATGCCATAGCAAAAATAAATTCCGATCTTTGGAAGGAATGGGATCGAGACTATCTAGATGAAGCCTGTTGGACGCTTCTCCTTTCTACAAAATATTTCCAAAAGTATCAAGAAAAACTTGCTTTCACAATTTCACTGGCTCACCTGTCAAATGCAAGCGACTAAACGGAATTCTTTGCGGTCATTGTTTTTGTGCAGATACACTGGCGAAAATGAATGTTAAACCATCTCCCCTATGCGAATCTTGCAATATGGCTGAAAATGCATCTCACGTTCTATTTGTTTGCTCAAAATTAAAAACCGAATGAGAAAAAATACTTGAATTATGTGACGTTACCACAATTGACGAGTTCGTCAACATTCATGGTCTCAGCAAGTTATCCATTCCTGGTGAATTTCTAGACTCTATCAATTATTATTATTATTATTAGCAAACTTTATTAATAATCAACAAGCCAATATAGGCCAAAAATGATTACAGAGTACCAATATATGACACGGTTTACAATTCATAAGTAAATTCATTTTCTTAAAAAACTTAACTCTTTAAATACTAAAACTAAAATCTTAATGGCATTAACAATCGCAGATAAAGTTAAACTAGCATAGACAACCAATTTTATCCTGTCTTTGCGAAATTATACTGATATCTATTGTAGGTATTCAATAACCATTTTCTTAAATGCAGCCAAAGAATAAGAAAATCTCCTTTCATTATACGGTATAAAATTATTCCACAAACGACAAACACGGACTATGAAAGAATTCCGCATTATGAGACCGTTGAAAAGAGGATTTACTAAGGAATGCGATCGGGACGAGTTAAAAAATTTAAAACTGGAATACAAATACTGTGGAATTCCACTTTTAATCGTTTTATAGAAAAGCAATAACGTTCTGACCTTAACAAACTCTTCAAAAGAACACCCTAGAAAATCTACCACATACGACGTTACATGATCGTGCAAACGTAAATTATATACAAATCGGATGATCCGATTAAAAATAAGAATAACCTTATCAAAATGAGAGCTGGTAGTTCCGGAATATATTTCTATTCCGTAAATCAGTAGAGGCATTAATATTGAGTGCGCTATGGATTTACGGATCTTTAAAGGAAATCTGCACCTAGTACAATAAATTCTTTTTAAAAGAAAAGATATTCTCGAAATGACATTGTTAATATGGTTTTCAAATGTAAGCTTGCAGTCGACGTAAAATCCTAATGTCTTAATATAAGAACAACAATTTAACACTTCCCCACCGACTGTTAAGGGATATTCTCTCGGTCCACCAGCATCAAAAACCGTTATTATGGTTTTAGAGGAATTGAGATATATAAAGTTGGCTTCACACCATGATTTTACATTGTTAAGATTGTTATTCATTATGTTCCACATAGTTCCCGAATCATCCGATCCTACTAGTTGTAGATCATCTGCGTATAAGTACCCCTGAGCACCATTAATTACATTAAATATGTCATCCATGTACAAGATAAACATAAGAGGGCCTAAAATTGATCCTTGAGGAACTCCCCTATGTGTGTCTCTAATGCTGGATTTATATTCACCTCTCTGTACAAATTGCTTCCTTTGTTCAAGATACGATTTCAATAATTTGCATGATTGCTTTGAGAACGTAAAGTTTACGAAAAGTTTATTCAGAAGAGTTTCATGACAAATGGAATCAAAAGCGTGCGTGAAATCCAATGCCATTAGAAATGTAGGTCGTTTTTGATCAATATTTGCTCTAATATCATCCGTTATTTTGGCTATAAGCGTTGTGGTACTGTGTCCTCGAACGAAGCCCGACTGGTAATTACACAATTTGTTATGATTTTTTAAATAAACAAAAATTTGGTTTTTGAGAATAACTTCTAAAATTTTGGAAAATACTGGGAGTATACTAATGGGACGAAAATCAGAAAGGCATTGGGGAGTTTTGACTTTAGGTATGGGAATAACTTTTGCTACTTTCCAGGAAACGGGATATCTTGATGTCATAATAATATAGTTGAAAATGTGGACAATGTGTGCTGAAATAGAATTAAAAGCTATTTTTAGAAAATTTAGAGAAACGCCATCGGAGCCGATGGAACCAGATTTAATCGCACAAATTGCTTTCCAAACTTCTATTCTATTAGTTGTAGAAAAGGAGAACTCATTATCTCTATATTGCTCCTGTTGATGAAATTCAAGTTGAGGAGGATTTGTGATAGGCGGAGCAATAAAAAAATCATTACACTCTTCAGCATTCACATCGATATTTGAACTATCACCACCAATTATTCCCTCTTTTCTTAAGGATTTCCATACACTTTTCGCGGAATCATTCGAAAATGTAGTACTAAAATGTCTATTTCTTTCTTTACGTATTACAGATTTTAGTTTATTGCGATATCTAGTGTATATTTTCCATCTCTCATTAGTCCTATTTTCAATATAAGCTTCATAAGCTAAGTTTCTAAAAACCGTTGCTTTTTGAATATTTTGGGATTTCATCCAATCAAACGAAGTAGTTGACCGTATTGTTTTTATTGGAACATGCTTTTGGTACAAATCAGTAAAAATACGATTAAAAATTGATACTTTATGTTCCGAATCCGATGTAAGATATATTGAACTGAAATCTGCAGCGTTGAAATCCATCAAGCAATTCTCATAATTTACTTTGGAATAATCTCTTACTTTTATAGTGGTGGACATTTCTCTCTTGTTCCATGAGAATGAAATAAATATTGCAGCATGATTTGAATGCAGACCTGGGAAAGAGAATTGGCCCTTTCGAAGAACTAATGATGAATCAGAAACAAGAAAATAATCAATAAGCGAAAGTCTGTCTGAAAACAAATTAAAGTGAGTGGGTATTGCATTGTGCACAACTTGTAACCCTATTCTCTCACACATACTTCTAACACGTAAATTTTGAGTGTACATATCAACGTTAAAATCTCCCATTAAAATACTCTTTGAGTATCTAGCAGTTATATCCGCAAATATCTCCTCAGCGGCTGAAACGTTACCATAAGGCAAATAAACAACCCCAATTAAAATCTTCTCGGAAGTTGCAGATTCCAATTCAATAAAAACCGCTTCGCATTTACCTTCATCCATAACAGTCATAAATACCTTCGATTTGAGTTTGTTATTAACATATATACACACTCCACCTCCTCGCCTAAAAACTCTGTCTAATCTATATAAATTGTACCCACTTATTTCCACGGCGTTGTCTAAAATATAACTTCTTAGCCACGATTCCGAAATACCCAATATATCAAATCGACTACCTACAAGCAAACTTCAAATTTCATCCAACTTCGTAGAACTATTATAAGGCATTAGGCTTTGCGCATTAAAATTAATGCAGTTGAGACTATTTTCACCGGAAAGTTCATTAGATATCAAATTTCGACTAATAACAGGACCAATGTTGTCATATAGATTCATTGTACTTATAAGAAAGTGCGATTGTTACATGCCATATATTAGATCTATGATTAAAACTAAAACTAAATATTTTTAAAGATATAATTAACAAATTCATGTATTATTATTTTTATTAATAGCAATCCAAAAAATATATTTTAACATAAATGAAGAGGTTTACAATAGAGTTTTACGTTTTTAAATACAATAGCTGAAATATTAATGCATACAATATAATTAGAGATCTGCTGTGACGGCTTCGGGGATATCATTCATAATACTTTGTACTTGAGAAAAGTCTAAAATTTTATCGGAACCATCATGGAATATGATTTTAGCGGCTGGCATCGATGAATTGCGAATACGAAATTTGGTTATTGTGCTGTTTTTCAAGAGCTTTCTACACATCCAGTTCAGCTTGGCAGTCAACGGAGTCATGTTCTCATTCAGGTATACCCGCTTTTGTATATCCGTATCCATAATTTGATCAAGTTGCAGATTACGGCTTTCAATATAACATTTCAACAAATCATCTCTTTTCTTAACAGTATTGAATTTAACAAGCACCATCTTTTTATTTCTAATCCACGAGCACAGATGAATATCATATGGCTGAATGTCAATGCTAAAAACTTTTCCTATCTTTGGAACTATATCGTATATGTTATCTGAAGACAATGTTGACGGAAGCCCGGATATTAACAGGTCGCCACGGATCATTTGTTTACGAATAGCATTATTATCAATCTCAAGTTTACTTATTTTTGAATCAATAGCTTCGCGATGCTTTTTAAATGACGCAACACAGTTAGCCAAATCTTCCTTAATGGCACCCAAATCTGGAACAACATTGTTCGACATTAAGTTGGTTAAATTCTTAATTGCAGCATCCAGCTCATTAATTTTAGCAGTGAAATTATCGTTCAACATTGTGCTTGGCCCATTGGAGGAAGGAATCTGTCGGGGTTGTACATTTAAACAGCGGCGACAACGGAACGCAAAAGCTCCCTTGCTTTGTTTGATGATCTCAAGCATTGAAGAAGAAACATCAGGGTTATTAGCAGAAATGCATTTGTTGTGAAGTATTTCGCCACATACTGAACAATTAACATTTCCTCCTCTACCTTTAGATACTTCACGATTGCATTGAACACAGTTCATTTTGTTAAATTTAAATACCACAACTTAAACAAAATTGATTAGGTGTTTTGGTTTATAAAAATGTGGTTTCCTTATGTTTTTATTGACATTCATCAGTTTCCCACACATGCCTTCGCACTCTTTCGATGCATTGTATTTGTATATTAGAGTAATAAACAAAGTGGAGAATTATGTATTCTACACAATCATGGATTGAGTGATTTCAGTTTGTATTCTCTTCTTCACCTATCTCGAGAGAAAACTCTACAACAGTTGTTATTTTATTTCGCAACACAGCTTCTTGATTATCATAGATTATTTATCGTACATTAGTATTTTCTGTTAATGATTTGTTTTTATGTAATAAGCAACTATTTCAGTGGAGACTTAAATTATGATTCTCTCATTCACATTGGATTACATCTCTCGAGAACACACTGCAATTTTTTTATTTCTTATTGTACGTCAATTTCTTCATATTCATAACTAGTTGCGCTCCGACGGCATCTATCTCACTGATTCAAATCTTCTCTTAGTAGACAGTTGTTGTTATAGTTAGTTGTTGTTTTTGGGAGAGGAATAACAAGTGATTTTTGTTAACTCAATTAGCGTGTGGTTTTTATATTTATGACTGCAGTGAACAGATTTTCGTTCGCACCTGTTTCTTTATTTTCACTTTATTCTCATTTTTATAGATTTTGTTTTTTTGTAATTTAATTCTCACAATTAGTTGTTCTTTCGGGAGAGGAATGCGAAATTATTCTTTTTTATGTAACAAAAATTTTGAGGTTCCATTTACAATTTAAATTATTTTCTTTATTAAAACAGTTCAATATGTATTCTTTCATATCCACAGGATTCACAAATGCATATAGCACATAAATTTACATTGTTAGATTGTTCAAAACTGCTTCATTTATATTAAAATACAAAAAATTTGGACCGCCACAAAAATACGTCTACTCGCGTGCCATGTTTTCTCCTGTTCAATTATCAGCTGTAAAATCAACTAGCATTTGTGTGGCGTTATGCGGCCAAATAAATCTTCTACCAAAGAGCAGAGCAAAGGAGAAGTAACGATTAAACTGAGAAAAAAAGACAATTTGTCTTTAAACACGACTGTATAACGATGGAAAATTTCATGTCATATAACATTGATAGATAGTGTAAACAACCTCTAAGCGCACACTGTCTATCGCTATTTTACAATGTCATATGCGGCGGATAGAACAAATAAACACAGATTGTTTTGTTTCCATTTTCTTTTGACATTGTGCAAGATATCTTGCATACAACATATGAGGTAAAATTCAGCATAAACGTATCACATGTGAAGAAGTGGATCGGCGTTTGATGACATATTAAATAAAAATATAAACTTCCCAGAAGGGAATATGGTTCGCAGTATTCAGAAAACGTTTCTGTGTAGCATTTTAGCTACACTCTTCTATTAAATTCGCTGTAATTATGCAGCTTAATTTTTGCGAGGAATGCACAAAAACAAATTGATTTACAGTTAAATTGCATACAGTTAGGAAGCAAATAAATCGTTTATGGCAACAAATTATGTAAAAACTATGCGGTTTTTTCTTTACAGTTTATCAAGTAATTGTTTTCGAAACAAGAAAACAAACATATTTCTGTATTAATTTATGAAACATGACTGATAATGGGAATAAAAATTTCGGGTTTTTTGCAAAAAAAGATTGGTTGACTAATTTGAGACAAGATAGAATGTATAAATATAGAATTAACCCACGTAGTCCAACAAAACAGTAATGAAAACCAATAACTACATGTAATGCAAGGTGTCAAATAAATGTTTTCGAAATGTTATGTAGCTTCCAAAATACTCCACGATTTCCGTAAATACTTGAAAATATTGACATTGCATGAATTTTACACTTAACAAGAATTAACTACTAACAACTGTCATTAATATTAGGCATAGAATATCCCTACTATGAGGGCTCACCATATGGACCAAGGGAGTACATGTATACATGGTCCTATTTGTCTCAAACCGGGAATATCTGAACACTAAGATGTTTTATGAGTTTTTTAGTTCGCGGGGATGACCTGTCATCACTTACAATGAATATTACCTGCAGAATAATTAGATCAGGGGGTTGCCAGATCGACTAAAAGGGTATCAGGTTATATAAACAGCAATTAGACCACCTGGGTCTCCAAATAGGCCAGCGTAGTTGTTTTTTTTTACTCAAAAATAAGTAAGAGATAAAAATGTATCACGAAATAATCGGATATGTCGCAGTAGGACACCAATATTCCGTAGGAATGTATGGGGTACAAATTTCGACAATTTTCAGAAATGCTTACTACGACATATTGGATACGTTTCGTATTCTAAAGTACTACTGTGGAATATTTTTCTAGAAGGAGTTTTAGGAGATATTTGCTTTGATATAAAATGTTGAATTTTTCTCCAAATAAGTTTTTGCTCATTCCGACCCCTGACCAAAAGCAATAAGCTTCTTCCCATCCGGCACCCCGCTCAACAACCAAAATTTGGTGACGACTCAATCAAAATTGCGACCTGTAGCGTGATTACAATAAAAATGGAAAAATAGATTATATTTGAGACTATTGTCATATCTGCGTTATTTGCCGACCTATACAAATATGCTGTGCATCATTATAAAGGTGTGAGTTTCTACTTTCATAGGCAGGATCTGATTTTGGAAGGTCCCCAAACAAATCTCTGATATTCGTCATTACAATTAATATCGTAAAAATGAAAAGTTGGGTTATATTAGCGAATATTGTGATATCTCCAGATCGACTCAGCTCTTCGAGACATTCATTGGTATATATGAGCATAGGTCTACGACCATTATTTCGATGCGTTACAAACTGCTGGGCCAAAACCAACTTATACGGCCTTATTACGGTTGGCGTAGTCGTATCCAAAATTGCAAGTTGACGTGTCGAAACGACTGATTGGTATTATGAATGTATTCGTACTTTAAAGCTAAAATATAAATTTTTAAAGGGTTATTTTTGTATCAAAAATTATTGAACAAGAGCTAAGAAATTTGCATTGCTTGAATTGTTATACGAGGACTCCTACAGGTTTTCAATAGAAAGTTTGTATCATAAAAACACGAATGTGAATAAGAGTAGTAAAAATTTTTATTTATTTTAGTCATATTCCAATATATTTCATTAATCATTGCCAACAAATTCTTTTGAAATTGATTTGTTTCTATTTTTATATGCTGTCGTTAAAAAATCGGTCACGACTCTTGTCTCGTATTTCAACGCCATACGTGATACCAATTTGTAGTATCAAAAAAATAAATGTTATTACCTAAGAAATGTGAATGAAGAAAGAGTTACTTTCCATATTTTATGGATAAGAGAGGCTATAAAATAAAAAATGTTCGTAGTATATAATTTTTCATCGTATAAAAATGTAAACTACGACTACGCCTACGACATTTGGAGGCCTACGACTACGCCAACCGTAATAAGGCGGATAATACCCTCCCCAGATAGTGTTATAATTATAGACCCTGGTTATGGATCCAGGTGTTTTCTTTTACTCTTGATATAACCTGGTAACTTTTTAGTTGATCTGGCAACCCTCTTGTCTAATTATTCTGGATGTTGTATTTATTGTAATTGATGACAGTCCAACCTCGTGAACTAGAAAACTCATAAAACGTCTAACTTTTCAGATGTTCCCGGTTTGAGACCTGTAGGAGCCTGTGTACGTGTAATATGACATGGTACTCCGTTGGTCCTAGTATCGATATATTATTGACAGTTGTTAGTAGTTACTCCTTGTTAAGTGTAAAATTCATACAATGTCAATATTTTCAAGTATTTACGGAAATCGTGGGGTATTTTCGAACCAACATAACATTTCAAAAACATTTAGTTGACAACTTGCATTACATTTAATTATTGGTTTTCGTTTTTTTTGTTGGATCACGCCGTTTATTTTTTTATTTAAGATTCTATATTGTCTTAAATAAGTCGACCAACTAATTTTTGCAAAAAACCCGACCTTTTGATCACAATTATCAGTTATTTTCATAATGCAGAAAAAACGTAAAATTGTTACATAATTTGTTGCCATAAACGAATAATTAATATGCAATTTTCTAAAATTTTGGCATTTGCAATACATTTGTTGTCTAACTGTATTCAATTAAACAGTTAGACTCAATCTGTTTTTTGTGCATTCCTTGCAAAAATGAAACCGCATAATTACAGCTAATTTAATAGAAAAATGTAACTAAATTCCTACACAGAAACGCTTTCTGAAGACTGCAAACCGGGAAATTTATATTTGTATTTAATAATAATCGTTCGCTTAATCGAGTAGTTCCATACATAGTACCTGTCAGTACTTTTAGTACCCTTCCACGAATCTCAAAAAACTCAGTCTTTTTGAAAACAATTCAAGATCAGATATAAATGTCTCACCACTTTAATCTTATATATTTATTATTCATTCATATGATATTTTATAGTAGCAGCCTAAATTTGTTAGAGTTATTTTCCCATGTACCTTCACAAACTTTGGAAAAATTATCAGCCTTATCATGAACGGCAATTCCCCGTGGAAAAGTAGCTACCACAAGCGAAAGAGAAAGCGAAAAAAACTTTATATTTTGCAATATTTAGAACAAAACGGACTTTAAATACATTTCTTAAATACAAAACTCTATCTCCCAATGGACAGGGATAAAGCGAGGATGTGAAAGGGAAAATTGTTTCACTTGCGGAATTTTCCACTAGTGAAGATCTATGATAAGGCTGTATATGTTAAAATTTAATGACATACGCATAGAAAATAAAAAAATTTACGAGATATCCTCACCGAGGAACCTTTGTTACTTTCAGGCAGTGTCGCCCACCATCAAACTGAAGCCAGTATTTATGTATAGGTGAAAAAACAACAACCACATGATATTTATCAGTCGTGTTTTGCTCACGTACACTGTGAACGAGGGAGAATGGCAAAAGCAAAACAACTGAGTGGGCGCCCGCAGTATACAAATGGGTGACCCAGATTTAAGGAGACGTACTTACATATATCCTCACAGGCAAACAAAATGCTTCTATTATATATAGCTATCTGATCATTTGCTAATTTTATTACTCATAATATTCAGGTATGTTCTGAGACACACTTCACCTCTCGTGTAAAATGAGAGGAATTTTTTGACAGCCAGATATTTTATTTGTAATTTAGAAATTCCATTTGATATTCAGAAAATTTCAATTGAAATTCCGAAATTCAATTTGAAATTCCGAATCTTCATTTGAAATTCAGGTATTCCATTTAAAAAATTCTGAATGCTTCAATTGAAATTCGGAAAATTTCATTTATGATTCAAATCTGCTTTATAACGCATGTATATTTTTTTATCTAAATAAGCCTCATTATATTTAAAATATTTTTCATAAATTGTTCTGAACTTCAATTAAAAGGTTCTGAATTTCAAATGAAATATTCTGAATATCAAATGGAAAGTCTGAAAATCAAATTATATTTTCGGAATTTGAATTGGAATATCTGAATTTCAATTAACATTTTCTGAAATTAAAATGAATTATCTGAATTTCAAATGGAATTTCTTAATATCAAATGGAATGTCTGAATTACAAATCAAAAATCAGAATTTCCAAATGGTGTAGTATTTTGAAACGTCCAATTTGATATTCAGTACAATTTACATATGCACATCAAATGATTTCGTTTTACGAAATCCTAGAAACAAATGAAGTGTATTTAAATCTGTTTTTTGCGTCATTTGCTTACGCACACAATCGCACATACACACGGATACGGAAAAATAAGAATTTCATAACACTAATGTTTACCAACTAACTTGACTTAATTCAAAATTAAAAAATATACCTTTTGCAAGTTTTTTAATCATTTATTTACACTTTTGTCATCGTGTGAGTATTTTTGTTTTTTTTACAACACACACAAACAAACATAGACATCATAAAACTGTTGCATTTTTTGGTAGTTTATGACGACAAAGCATGGTAGAACAAATAAAAGGTAAAGTAAATACTACAACAAATACAACTCGAACAACAACCACAAAGGAATTTGTTTTTGTTTGTAATGTTACTGCCAGTTGTATTTGTAAACAAAACAAGGATATGTCTATAAATTATTGGAATTTAAAAAACTAATAATTTTTCACATTTGGTTGAATATTTTGGAAAACATGAATGAAAATTCGTTACATTTTAAATTTTTATGTTTCCACATCATTCATTTAGTGGAATGATATATATAAATTCTCGCAGAAAGTAGAATTCTTGCAGAAAAGTTTGGGGTCGCTGGAAATTCAAAGAAATCGGAGAAGCTGTTTCAATGTTTTGTTTTTATTTTTTTTTAAATTCTAACAAAATACCTCACATATTAACAAACGTTGTATCGCCACTACAAGCGGGAATTTACTGCGCGGATTATCGTTCGAACTTGGAGGAGGTTACATATCATTCCCAGCAAAATTTGAAGGAAGGGGTTCCATGCGATGACGTGATTTCATGGCATCTTTTGCATTGGTTCAAATGAAGTCGTGAAAGATCCGATCTTTTCATTAGCATTTGAACCAATGCAAAGGAAGTCGTGAAAGATCCGATCTTTTCATCAGCATTTGAACCCATTCCATCGATCCAATAGAGATGAATTTTGTGTTTTTATTTATATACATTTTTCTAAATATATAAAATAAAATATTTACAATAGACTTGATGTTGTCGGAGACTCGAAATCACAACCAACGTTGTTAAAAAGAGTTGGTGAAAATGACATGCCAAAGCATTGGTGGAAATGACATGCCAAAGTATTTGTGAAAATTACATGTCAAAGCATTGGTGTAAATTACATGCACTGGATCCAAAAATGAATAGCACCTTTTGGTGTCCACGCTCATATAAAATTCATCGATAAAGATGCTAAAAAGATGACATGCCAGATCACTTTCACCCATGATTGAATGGCATCTTTGGCATCGAACATTTTGATGGGATTGATATGAAGAAGTCTTTCTGGGAAATTGTATTTTCCGAATGATATATTTTTTTTCTCAAAAAATATATGTCCCTAATGTACATCGAAATAGAAATAAATGTATAAAATGTCATATGAAATTTGACACTAACGTTACAGCCCAGTTCAGTCAGCTGTGTATTGCTGCTACCTATTCTTGTTCTACCATGACGAAAAAGCAGGGTTGGGTATAACACTGTCCGACAGCCAAAATTACACTTGAACCGGACTATATAAGTTTGAAAATATAGGCAAAATGGAGTAAAATGGCATTTTTAATTTTTCGTTTTCTCATCGTTTTGACCTTTTAGAGGTCAAACAAATTTCAAAGGTCAACATTTTTCAAAAAAATATTGTAAATACTTGCCCCCTCGTACGATGCTGGTATTGGAGTCATATTAAAGAGGAGAGTATAGGCGTTATATAGTTATTATAAATTATTGCATTCCAGGATAAAAAGGACATCAAAAATATGCCTGAAAAATTGAGTCAAAAGCGGGTACTTTGGCAGGCGCATATCTTCCAAACCGCGAAGAATTTTACTTTGTTCATGGCGGCAAAGTTGTAGCTCTTGTCATAAAGAATATAAATTCTGGACACCTGAAATCCACCAAACCTCATCTTCATCATCTTCTATAACTTTTTCTAGGGGTTTGACCTTGGCGATTTTGACCTTGAAAATGAGGTTTGGTGGGTTTCGTTTGTCCAGAATTGATGTTCTTTATGACAAGAGCTACAACTTTGCCTCCATGAGCAAATTAAAATTCTTCGCGGTTTAGGCGATGTGCGCCTGCCAAAATGATCATTTTTAACTTAATTTTCAAGTATATTTTTGATGTCCTTTTTATCCTGGAATGCAATAATTTATAATTATTATATAAAGCCTATACTCTCCTCTTTAATATGGCACCAATACCAGCATCGGACGACGATTACAAGTATTTAAAATATTTTTTTGGAAAATGTTGACCTTTGAAATATGTTTGACCTCTAAAAGGTCAAAACTATGAGAAAACGAAAAATTCAAAATACCATTATACTCCAGTTTGCCTATACTTTCAAACGTATATAAACCGGTTCAAGTGTATCAAAAATTTTTGAAAATTGTCGGACGGTGTAATGGTGTACTGCTTTCGTGCGTTGTTTAGAATAAATGTCGCAGCTATCGTCATTTATTTTTGTATGGTGTTAAAGTTCAAATAAAATAAACTTCATAAAAATACATTCACTATCCACTTTCCGTAATTTGTCATAATACTTTTTTATCCAACTTTGAATTTTCGTTCAAAGTTGGTGATGACAAATTACAGCGAGTAAGATCTGTCAATTTACGCGGCTCTTGTGACATCTAAGCTCTCTCGTTACTTTTAATTGTCACTTGTTTTTCGGATTTTCGTCCATCAACAACATCAAGCAACACCATTGTAAATACAAGGCAATCTATATTAGTTCTTCGACTAATACATTAATAAAACCGTCAATTTTATTATAAAAAGAAATTACTGCCTTTTATTTGGTTTTTCTTTTCTTATATTTTCACTGCTCCGCAACATTTTGGTCACTTCGAGCCTGGATACGTGCTTCAGCAACAAAAACTAATAAGGCTCTTCTTCTTTCCCTTTTACAAGGTTTGACTTCGTCAACAACAACAAGAAGTATTTGCGCCTAACAACATCAACACTCGCAGTAGTCTTCATCCTCATCATCTTTTAATTTTCATTAAAATCATCCATTCATCACTAAAAGGTACGTACCGTCATTTAGTGGGCATTTACCGCGAGTGTTTTCTCTTAATATTCAAAAATAAATCGAAAAAAATATTCGTAAAACAAAAACAACTACAGTGCTTAACTACGGTCTTTTTACAAGTGTCCGTCGGTAAACGTATTTGTTGTTATAATTTCCAACAGTGCCGGTTTCGTATCGTGTGTAATAATTCTCTTCAAGAATATTACACTCTTAATTACGATATACGCGTAAATATTCATAAAAAGTGAGAAAATAAATAAACAGTGGTCAGTGATCATATTGTTGTGGTGTTTAGTTATTGTGTGATTATTGGCACAAAAGGAAATAAAAATACACTAACAACATTCATATTGGTTAGTACAACAACAACAATACGATCACTATCAGTGCTGCATACATTGTGGTTGGTTAGTTCATGAGTAATCGGTAACCACCTACAAGGTATAATAAGTCAGGTCACTCTAAAAGTGAAAATTTTATTTTTCGGAAAAAAAATATTTTTTTTTGATTTGATTAAAAATCGATACGGTTCTGTTGGAAATTCGGAACGGTATAAAATATACCCTACACTCGGTCGTATCAATAATTTATAATAATTTTCGTTATTATTATAATATAAATACGATTTTATTCGAATTTTTTGAATATTTTAATATTTATTTGAATTTTTCTTTCCATATTTTGAAAATTTATTTATTTTTTTGACCTGTAGAGTGCATCTTACAGTCCGTGCACCCTACAATCGGTAAAAAATATTGAAAAAATAATTGAATTTTGCGATTTTTGGCATAATTTTTAATCTTTTTTGATTATTACTTTTCGGAAATAATTATTTTGTGTATATTTCTATACATTAATCTACAAGCCGTGTATTTTTCGATACACAGTGAGAATATTTGTTAATTTTTTCCTACACTGAGGAAAAATTACTTACAGTTTTTATTAATTTTCGTTGATATTTTCGCCTGAACTGTAATAAAAAATTTCTTAACCTTGTTTGGTGTTGCTTTTGTTAGTATTCGCTAACAAATAAAATAAATTTTCTGAATTTTTGAAGTTTTCCTCTCAATTTTCGTTGAGATTCGTTCAATATCATTTGATTGGTATTGAAATTCTTACAGCTTTTGATTTTTCAAATAGATTTGCTTTCATTGATTATCATTTCTTGAACTTTTTTGTCGTTCAAATATGTCTCTCTCTCCACTCGATTGCTTCATCAGGGCATCTGATGCTATCGTACAATTTGAAACCTTCTTCAATTCTCTCCGAGATGAAGAGTTGGATATTTATATACTAGAAGTTCAGTCTTCTGAGGCTAAATCGCTATGGGATAAAGTGAAAGAAATGTATGACCAATGCCTTGCTTCTATTCAACTGTCGGGTGAAGTCCAAGAAAACCTTGAATCAGCCCAAAGCAAATACCTTGTTGCTTATAAGGCATATGTCAACGTCATCGCTACAGCAAATCGAAAATTAGATCAGTTTCGTTCATCGCAGAAGAATTCAAATTCTTCTTTAGCACAAAATGTGAATTCCCAGCCATCTTTGAATTCTGATCGTTTATCCCAAATCCATCCTCCATCGAACTTTAATACTAATTTTACTAGTACTCCTAGAAGAGATGCCATTCCTCCTGAAGATGCTTTATCCATGTCTGGTGTTTCACACCAAACGGGAAGGTCAGCTGAGGTTTCCACCTCAAATGACCGTGTTATGCATAGTTTAAATCTTCCACCTTGCGACATTGATGTTTTTAGTGGTGATTTTCTGTCTTGGCCCACATTCAGGGATCTTTTTTCTGTTGCGTATATCGACAACAGCCGCCTTAGCGATATCGAGAAATTATGTTATTTGCTCAAGAAAACTAGTGGTGAAGCAAAAGACATAGTTTCAAAGTTCCCGCTGACACACAAGAGTTTCGGTCTTGCGTGGTCAGCATTGAAGGAGACATATGACAATGTTCGAATTTTGGTTAACAACCAACTTAAATTGTTGTTTGACCTTCCGGTCCTGGATACTGAGTCCAGTGCGGGCCTGAAGAATCTTCAGCGCGCAATCAATGAATGCATTTCGGCTATGGCGATCTACGACGTTTCTACGAACGATTGGGATCCCATATTGGTCTTCTTGTGCATTCAAAGATTGCCTAAAACTACCGTCACCATGTGGGAACAGACGGTTAAAGACAAATCGGCATTGTCTGCTTGGAAGGATTTGGATCGTTTTCTTACGGAAAGGATTCAAACCCTTTCTTGTCTCCAGAATATTCGTGGCATAGATTCCTCTAAAAAAAGTTGAAAAGAAGGTGCGAGCTCATTTTACAAAGACGGCTCCTTCTTCTTCTTCTCGTGCCCCTGCAGTAAAAACCTGTGTTCTTTGTCCTAAATTAGTACATCCTTTGCGTTTTTGTCCAGAATTTACTAAATTATCCATAGAAGGTCGTTTTTCTGTAATGAAGCGTTTCAATTGCTGCATTAATTGTCTGACGGTTGGTCATGAGGTTAGGAAATGTGTCAGTAAACATAATTGCGGTAAATGCAACAAGCGACATCACACACTTTTACACCGTGAGATGTCCAGTTCTGCAAGTTCCGTTCGTACAGCGACTTCGTCGCAATCATCTGGTACTTCATCCTCCGCTCAAACTAACAATGTGAATCCAGATATCCCTTCGACTTCGTCAGGAATATCACACTCTGTCAATAGACAAGTGCACCATGTTTCACAAAACAAAAATGTTGTTCTGGGTACAGCTATGGTGAATCTAATTCATCAAGGCATCACCTATCCTGCTCGTGCCCTTATTGATCCAGCTTCTGAAGCGTCTTTCATTACTGAAAGTCTACAACGTCGCCTTGGTATTTCTACTACGGCGACACAGGCAACAATTTCTGGCATTAGTCAAAGTGCGTCCACTACATCCCAAAAATTATGTTCGTTGTGTATAGGCTCACCAATTGATACGTCCATATTCTTGGAAATTGCAGCTTTAGTGATTCCCGCTATTTCTGGCAATTTACCATCCTTCTCAATTGGTGAGGACTTGATTTCCCGTTTGCCAAATATTCGTTTGGCTGATAGAAATTTCTTTGAATGTAGAACAGTTGATCTACTACTAGGCGCTGATTTATATCCCAGAATTCTTCTTCAGGGAATTCAATCCAACATCCTAGGTTCACTAATGGCACAAAAAACTGTTTTTGGCTGGATCATTACTGGTCCAATTCCATCTTCCAATATTACGGTTTTAACAACCACAATAAATTATCCAGAAGATGATCTTAACAAGACTCTTCTTCGTTTTTGGGAATTGGAAGAACCTCCAAAGCGCGCTATTCTGTCTCCTTCGGACAAATTTTGCGAAGAAAATTTCAAGAGGACGACTCGTCGGGACTTAGATGGCAGATATATTGTCACACTTCCCATCATACCTGAATTCGCAGGTCAGCTAGGCCATTCTAGGATCAATTGTTTACGACAATTCTTCCGCAACGAGGCTTCCCTCCTAAGAAAACCACAAATTAAAGTCGTTTACGATGGGGTGGTCAGGGAATATATAGAATTAGACCACATGAGACTTGTTTCAACTTCTTCAGCAGACTCTTCAGTATGCTACTTGCCTCATCATCCGGTTATTAATCCGGATAAGCCTACAACCAAATTGAGAGTGGTTTTCAACGCCTCAAATAAGACTTCTAATGGGAATAGTCTAAATGATATTCTTTATGTCGGTCCAACCCTGCAATTGGATTTAGTCCTACTCATTCTAAGATGGAGACTTTTCAAATTTGTGTTCAATTGTGACATAACGCAAATGTACAGACAAATTCGAGTAGATCCTACTCAAACTCCTCTCCAAAGAATTTTATTTCGGGATTCTCCCCACAAACCGGTTCAAGACTTTGAACTTCAGACCGTAACATTCGGAGTAAATTGTGCTCCATATCTTGCCATTCGGACTTTACTTCAATTGGCCGATGACACAGAAAATGAATTTCCGTTAGCTGCACATATCCTTCGGAAGTGCATGTACGTAGATGACGTCTTGACCGGTTATCACGATTTGGAGACAGCGCAAAAATCCAGAGACCAATTAATTGGTGCTCTTTCTTCCGCCAAATTCGAATTACGGAAATGGACAGCCAATGATCGCAGCATTTTAGAATCGCTTCCTTTGGAGCATCTTTACGACGCTAAGCTTCTTACTTTCGTGGAAGCTAGTAGTTCAAAACCGCTGGGTATTCGGTGGAATGCACAGCTGGACCAATTTTATTTCAGTGTAAACCCACTGGAACACCGGTCCAAATATACCAAACGGGAAGTTTTGTCAACCATCGCCAAATTATTCGATCCGGTAGGATGGTTAGGACCTGTGATAGTTGTAGCAAAAATAATTATGCAACGTATTTGGCTCGACAACATTGGTTGGGATGATTCGCTTCCGTCTTCGACAGAACGCGAATGGGAAAAATTCGTCGAGTCATATCAGGGCGTTAATTCCATTTCCATTCCTCGTTGGGTCCAGTATTCTCCAACTTGTCAAGCAGAACTTCATGTCTTTTCTGATGCCTCAGAAAAGGCATACGTGGGGGTAGCATATATTCGCATTGTTTCTTCTAATGGAGAAATTTTCACAAATTTGCTTTCATGCAAAACAAAAGTAGCTCCCTTGAAGTCTATTTCATTGCCTCGTTTAGAATTATGCGGTGCGGTATTAGCATCCGAACTTCTGAAAGGCATTCTAAACGAGATTGATATTTCATTTCATAAAATTTATTGCTGGACCGACTCAACAATTGTTCTTTCGTGGCTTCAGAAAACTCCATCCACATGGACCACTTTCGTGGCGAATAGGGTTTGTCGTATTCAGGAGAATGTTGGGCAAAATAGGTGGTTCCACGTTCGGTCTGAGGACAATCCTGCGGACTTAGGCAGTCGGGGGCTTTCTCCTTCGGAGCTAGCCTCTTCACAACTTTGGTGGCATGGTCCACACTGGCTAGGTCTGGATAGTTCAAATTGGGACATCCAAAACGTTTCCGTTGACACTGAAGTCGAACTTCGTCCAATAAGAACTCATGTCACTTTCATCAATGACTATGAAGATATCTTAAATCAGTTTTCTTCCCGTGATAGGGCACTCCGTGCCATCGCATGTGTTCTTAGATTCCTCTACAACACGCATCCTGCTCATAGAGGAAAATATCACTTTGAAGGGTCCACTCCTACCAATTCTGAGATTCAGGCAGTCAGATTTCGTCTTGCTGTTTTAGCTCAAAAGGCATATAATCCAGAGGAATACTATGCGTTACTTCATAAAAAGCCACTTCATTCGAAAAAGTTCTCTATTGTCGTTAAATCCATTTTTGGATCAAACAGGGGTAATGAGGTTAGATGGACGCCTAGCTCAATCACCAACTCATAGTAGATTCGCAAAACTTTTGGTGGAACAAATTCATATAGAGTCCCTGCACGGAGGAAATCAACTAATGCTTCGTACGCTTCGCTTGGAGTATTGGATTCCTCGTGCTACTTCTTTGATTAGGGCGACAATAAGGCATTGTCGACTGTGCATCTTGGCAAAGAAACGCACTTGTACCCAAATCATGGCATCTCTTCCTCCGGAAAGAACGTCTATTTCTAGACCATTTTCTATAACAGGTATCGATTTCGCTGGTCCATTTGATATCAAATTCTTGTCAGGTAGAGGTTGTAAAATAACAAAATGTTATGTTTGCGTCTTCGTTTGCTTTTCTACGAAAGCAATTCATTTGGAACCAGCGTCTGATTTATCCACCGCAGCCTTTTTGGCTGCTTTTAATAGGTTTATTTCGCGCCGTAGTTGTCCCAAGACGATCTTCTCGGACAATGGCACCAACTTCGTTGGTGCATCGAGAGAATTAGAACGAGAATTTAAGCTTGCGTTTGATGAGATTCGTTCAAAGCTCCGTTCCAAGTTCCAATACCAGCTTTCATGGAAATTTAACCCAGCCGGAGCTCCACATATGGGTGGACTCTGGGAAGCTGCTGTTAAAAGCTTCAAAATCCATTTTAGAAAAATCGCGAAAAATCTCAAATATACGTTTGAGGAGTTTTCAACAATTCTAACAAGAATTGAAGCTTGCTTAAATTCTCGTCCGCTTTGTCCAATGAATGATAGTCTGGATGCTACGGTGGCCCTTACGCCTGGACACTTCCTGATCGGGTCTCCGATCCTTGCTCCTCCAGAGCCCATAATAAATGAATCTCCACTGGATATCGTGAACCGGTATCAAAAACTTAAAGCTCTTTCTCAACAATTCTGCCTTCGGTGGAAAGAAGAATATTTAAAGAGCCTCCACCATCGTTATAAGTGGAAATTTCCGCAACGCGATATTCAACTGGATGATTTGGTAGTCCTTCGACAAGAACATTTACCACCTACCGCGTGGAAACTCGGTCGCGTCGTAAAAGTCTATCCGGGAGTCGACGGTCATGTTAGAGTCGCGGATGTGAAGACGGAAAGCGGTATCGTAAAACGGCCCGTAGTTAAGCTGGTCATTCTGACCAACGACGATTAAATGTTCACCTCTCTTTATCGTGCCATCTCCATCTTTTCACAGACATGGAAAACTTGAGTTCGATGGCCGCTTCCCTTCCCTTTTACAAGGAGGACATCCCAATGTCGGATGAAGAGAGAGGTGTCGATGCCGATATGGTACCTTTGGGGTCTCAGGACTCCGATCTTGGCGGGGTCACAAGAGCTGCCACTCCTATTCGGGAGTCTGCACCGGCACTATCGACCACCACGACGTTGCCAGCCGAAGCTGCTTCTCCTCTACGGGAGAATTGCACAGCAGCGCTGGCCAAACCCGGGATCTGAATCCCAACCGGCAGGAGATACCCCTCAGGTGCTCCTCGCCGCAACTGTTAATACCGAGGTCCCAGACACCGCTACTCCTCTACGGGAGATTGCACAGGCGAGTGCTGGGTCCCATACCTCAACCTGGACAATAGGTTCGACGTCTCCTCTACGGGAGATTGCACCCGTCGTTCCCGGTCTTCCCCCAACAGAAGTGGCTACCCAACCTCAAGGCAAACGCACAATGGCAAGGTCAGTTCGACAGCAAGGCCCCAAATGTGTTTTGTGCACGCAGAGGCATGTCATCCGGGCGTGTCCCAATTTTCTAAAAATGACTTGCGAGGAACGTATTCGATTTGTGGTTCAGGGGCATTTCTGCTCCAATTGCTTAGGCAGGTCCCATATCCGACGTGATTGGTGACCACCACACGCTTCTTCATCCAACCAAAACACCGGTTCCTCAAAGAAATGTCCGCCCTTCGGGTAAAAAAGACAATGCGTCTATTTCTCTCCGTATGTCGCCTACAACCAAACCGAATTCGTCTGGGCAAAAGTCCTCTAAGAAACGTCAGTCCGCCCCGTCTGGTCCGGTTTTGTCCATGTCAACATCCGCCAGTCCGACTATACAGTCCATACAGCCCATTGTTACCCTGGGGCCAACAATGGTTGTAAAGCTCCTTCTTCCTGATTCTCAGGTAATTGTTCGAGCACTGTTAGACCCATGTGCTGGACATAGCCGTATATGCTCAACGCTGGCTAGAAAGCTTCAGCTCAATCCATTAAAAGTTGGACAGGATTTCTTCTGCCAACTAACCTTACAATCCTGCTATGATTCCACTCAACTTGTTCGCGTTTCGGCGAGAAGTATGTACTTGGAGCATGTGGTCGCGCCTTCGCAGTCAGCTCCGGATTATGTAAAAGACCACTATGCTGGGATACAACTAGCAGATCCCGATTTCCATAAGTCCTCACACATCGGGCTTATTCTAGGTCCGGATGTGTACCCGAAGGTGATGAAATCACAGACTTATTCGAGTCCTGGGTTCCCTTGGGCCCAGCTCACTATTTTTGGTTGGGTGATAACTGGTCCTTGTCCACTGTAGGATCGCCAGAGAAGATCAGCCATCTTCTGGACCTTCGGTCAAGTTGTTTTTGGAGGCAGTCTTCTACTGTCTCAAAAATTGTTTTTTGAAAAAAAAAGGGAAAAAATAAAATAATGAATAAATAAAAAATTCTCAAAATTGACGGTTCCACCTTGTTATTTATTTATTTAATTGTAGTTTAATTTAGTAGAATTAAGAATATTTTGTTGTAACATGGCTAGATGTTTCAAGGGCGGCGGTAATGTTAAAGTTCAAATAAAATAAACTTCATAAAAATACATTCACTGTCCACTTTCCGTAATTTGTCATAATACTTTTTTATCCAACTTTGAATTTTCGTTCAAAGTTGGTGATGACAAATTACAGCGAGTAAGATCTGTCAATTTACGCGGCTCTTGTGACATCTAAGCTCTCTCGTTACTTTTAATTGTCACTTGTTTTTCGGATTTTCGTCCATCAACAACATCAAGCAACACCATTGTAAATACAAGGTAATCTATATTAGTTCTTCGACTAATATATTAATAAAACCGCCAATTTTATTATAAAAATAAATTACTGCCTTTTATTTGGTTTTTCTTTTCTTTTATTTTCACTGCTCCGCAACATATGGTAAATGACGCAAAATGTTGCCTGTTTTAGCAAATAAATGACGAAACAGCCCTAAACGCTGTTTTTCTTGCTAATGTAAAAAGCACATTCGACCTATTTTAATTGATATTCAAATTCTTATGGGAGGAATTGAAGAAACATTTAAAGTGGAAAGCTTCAAATCAAATTTCAAATTATAAATAAAATAAATTTAAAATTCAAGTGAATTGCTCAAATTACAAGTCAAATTCTTGAATCACATATAAAATGGTGTAGAAAGCAAATACTCTGGTAATTGTATGAGAACATTTATAACATGTTTCTATATGACGATTCGAACTCAAATTCGTTCGAATTACTCCCAAACTTCTATTGCTAAAGAGAATGTTTTGTCGACATAAAACAAGAATGAATCAAGTATAAAAAACAGAAGATTGGTAGTATTTGGAACGAATTTGTATTCGAATCGTCTTAATGAAACCGGTCGATAAACATTCACTTTTATGGAATATAATCAGTCGATTAAAGGTAGTGAGCTAACATGTGCCGCGTGTTCACCCATAAGAACGTTAAAAACTTGGGTTTGGGCGTCGGGTTAGTAAACCTCCCCTAGAAAAAACAACCTACTATGAAAAAACGAAAGAAAAGAAAAACAAATCCCTCAAAAGTTGACGACCCCCGAAAACGTTTTAAGGACCATGATCTGCGAATCTGCACCTGGAATGTTCGCACTCTTTATAGAGAAGGTGCAGTTTACGCATTGGCAGATGTACTTGAAAAGTACAAGGCCGACATTACTACCATACAGGAAATACGATGGAACGGGAAAGGCGTCACAACACCACCTAAAGGTGACGCACTGAATTCTAGCTGCCATGACACAAAGCATGAGTTTGGCTGCGGATTTGTAGTTGGTCGGAGGTTAAAACATCTGGTCTCCAACTTCACCCCAGTGAATGAAGGACCTGCTGCAATTCGATTAAAAGCAAAATTCTTCAACATCAGCTTTATTTGCATTCATGCTCCCACTGAAGACAAGGACGAACAGACCAAAGATATTTTTTACGAGCGCTTAGAAGAAACTTATGACCGTTGCCCTGCCCATGACATTAAAATTATACTAGGCGATTTTAATGCCAAAATTGGAAAGGAGAATATCTTTGGCCCAACAGTAGGGAAATTCAGTCTCCACAGTGAAGCAGCATCCCGATATTCATAAGGGCACATGGCTGTCGCCAGGTCAAAGAACAAGAAATCAAATTGATCATGTTGTGATAGATGGAAGACATGCATCAAGCGTGTTGGATGTACGATCGTTCCGAGGTTCAAACATAGACTCGCACCACTACCTTGTTGCGGCAAAGGTACGTACCAGATTAAACGTAGCAAACAAAGTGCGAACAGACACAACACGGAAGTTGGACATCGGTAAGCTGCAATCACAACAGATAGCCACAGCATATTCCACTCAACTGCTTAATCAAAGCACTCCTCGTCCCGATAACTTATCAGGACAATGGCAAAACATTGCCCACTCCATGCAAACGGACGCAAAATCAGTACTTGGATACCAGAGACCTCCACCAAGGAATCCATGGTATGACCAGGAGTGTCGTGCTGCTACCGAAGAGAAAAATGAGGCATATAAGGCTACTTTACAATCAGTAGCAACGCGTAGCGCACGAGAGAGGTATCGGGAGAAAAGGAGAGAGGAGAACGTCTTTTCCGCAAGAAAAAGAGAGAAATGGAAAAGCGGGAGTGTGAAAAAATCGAGATGTACAGGAGACAGAAGGAAGTCCGAAAATTCTACCAAAGAGTGAAACATCAACCTGAAGGCTTTGGAACTGGCACATCCTCCTGTAGAGACCAGCAAGGTAATCCGGTAACTGATACAGATAGTGTGCTAATGATATGGAAATAGCATTTTTCCAAACTGTTGGTATTCAATAGTCGCGAAGTCGACGAAGATACCACAGATACAATCCAAGAAGATGGTATTGATTGTATACCACCCAGCCAAGATGAGGTAAAGACAGCAATAAACCGGCTGAAGAATAAAAAGGCAGCAGGAGCTGATGGCCTACCAGCTGTTTAAAACCGGAGGCGACATGCTGATAAGGTGTATGCATCAGCTAGTTAGCTCCATCCGAAGACGATTGGAACCTGAGCATCCTGTGTCCCGTCCATAAGAAAGGAGATAAAACTTTATGTTCCAACTATAGGGGCATAAGTCTTCTCCCTATCGCATATATAAGGATATTGTGCGAACGACTAAAGCCCTTGGTCAACGAAATAATTGGACCGTACCAATGCGGCTTTAGACCTGGCAAGTCCACCACTGACCAGATATTTACCCTGAGCCAAATCCAGGAGAAGGCCCAAGAGATGCAGATCGACACCTACCACCTTTTTGTCGATTATAAAGCAGCCTTCGACAGCCCGCTATGTTCAAAGGTATTCCAAGCAATGTCTGAATTTGGTATCCCCGCAAAGCTCATTCGGCTTTGTAAAATGACTCTAACTGACACAAGATCTTCAGTTAAAATAGGAAAGAACCTCTCCGAAGAGTTTTGTACCAAAAGAGGTTTCAGGCAAGGAGACAGCCTTTCGTGTGACCTTTTCAACATCCTGCTAGAAAAGGTTATGCGAGAAGCAAACGTCAAAGGAATTGGCACAATCTACACCAATAGCCACATGTTACTTGCTAATGCTGATGATATAGACATCATGGGACGATCAGTAAAAGAAGTAACCGATACCTTTATGAAGGTCGAAGGAGAATCTGCCAAAGTGGGTCTGACGGTAAACGGCGAGAAGACCAAGCTGATGGTGTCGACGCGCCATTGAGATCGGACCAACTGTTGAAGTTGGTTCCTGTAATTTTGATGTAGTAAAAGACTTCGTATACCTCGGCAGCGCCGTAAACACAACAGTCGACATCAGTTGTGAAATAAAAAGAAGAATTGTATTGGCCAACAGATGCTACTTTGGCCTAAGTAAGCGTTTTAAAAACAAAGCCACAACAACTCGTCAAACAAAAATAACGCTTTTCAAAACACTGATACTACCCGTGCTGATGTATGGTTCCGAAGCCTGGGTACATGCGCAAGCAGATAAGACAGTGCTTGGCGTGTTTGAGAGAAAAATTCTTTGAAAGATCTACGGACCGGTCTGCGTTGACCGTGAATATCGACGTCGTATGAACGACGAGCTGTATCATCTATACAACGACATCAATATAGTTAAACGTATCGAGATGCAGCGATTGCGTTGGCTAGGCCATATAATAAGAATGAGCGATGATGAACCCGCTAAAAAGGCGTATAAATTCGAGCCACATGGCGGTACACGCAGAATTGGCAGGCCAAAGAATAGATGGCGCAAGCAAGTGGATGATGGATGACAAGGCGCGGTATTCCAAAAAGCGAAGCACAAAACAGAGAGAATTGGAGATCTTTTCCTAAATCGGTCTATGGAACAACTGCTCTGTAATGGGCCAGCTAAGTAAGTAATCAGTCTTAAAGACAACTTTTAGTTATTCTATTATAACACATCAATTTAAGATTTTTTCCTATAATGTATATCATATAAATTTTTTTAATGATTTCATACAACTTTTTATTTTTACATACAACATTTTATTTTTAAGAAATATTTACATTTACAAAAAACAAATATTGATAAATTCAATAATTCAAATAATGTAATTTACAATTCAAACAACTCACTTGCAATTTGAGAATTTCTATTTAATTTCGATTTAGTTAATTTACAAATTGATTTCGTTTTAAACAGAAACTTATTGATTTGTAATTTGAATTGTTCCATTAGTATTGTATTTTTACAAACCTTTTAGTTTTGATTTTTCCTTTTTGTTATCAAGAGATCAGATTTTTGTTTTTCGTTTTGATATTTTTACAAAGTATGTTGTGTTTTATTTGTAACTCAATGTGGTTTGTATATGTATGTACAATTCAATTTTGATGTTGTTTGTAGATTAGGTTTTAATTAGCGAAATTTTAGTGCAATGAAATAGGTTTAATTCAGTTTAAGTTTTTAATATACAAATTGGTGGGGAATGCAATATATTTTGTGCAATATTAGGTTTTAAGTAGATTTAGAATAGAAAATACATGTAAGTGTTAAGTAGATTCTGGTTTTAAATAGGTTTAGGTTTTGAGTAGGTTTAGGTAATATGCAATTTAGGCTAGTTTTCACTTTTAACTGTTCTGCACAAAGTGTGTTGTGATTTTAATTAGATTTTAAGTAAATATTTTAACCTTTTGAATCTTTGTTTTTTGTGTAATTTCGTGTTATATGTACAACAAAGGTTAACTAATTTAATTTTTCGTGTTTAACAAAATGTGGTTGTTTCTTTTGTTAATTTCTAGTTAGTACTTGTTATTCTTGTATGCTCACTTTCTGTTCTTTTAACAATTTTTATGTGATTTGGATATATTTTATATTGTAACAAATTGTGTTGTTATTGTAACTTGTGTTCATTGTGAGGGTAGTAACGTGCGCTTGTAATACCGGTGAGAAACGGAACTCCCTTTGCTGCCTTGATCGCTATTAAAGCATACGTTTTCCAATGTCATTGAAAGGCAGCAAAGGGAATAGGCTAGCAGTTGCAGGAATATGTAAATATATATGTATATTTTCGAACCGCTAGCCCTATGTAAATGACAAATTTGACAAACAACAGGCTCGACCAAAGTAATTATGACCGGTATGGTCCTTGACCACACATTTTCCCCCTCACAGTGACACAGTGTCGAACTCCGCTTCTTTTCACCTTAGCTTCTCTCCATGTTTTTAATTCGACATCGGCCAGACGGTATGCGGGGAAGTCGACTGTAGGGTCCTCGATAATTGGGTCGCTATATGGCCGGTAGGGGAGCTCATTCGATATTAGGGCGTTTATCTTCAATGCCCACGTATCATTGGTGTTGCGACTCATTATTTTAAATGTCGTAAATCTTCTTCTTTTGTGAAGAAGACCCAAGAGATGCAGATCGACACTTCCACCTTTTTGTCGATTATAAAGCAGCCTTCGATAGCCCACTATGTTCAAAGTTATTCCAAGCAATATCTGAATTTGGTATCCCCGCAAAGCTCATTCGGCTTTGTAAAATGACTCTAACTGACACAAGATCTTCAGTTAAAATAGGAAAGAACCTCTCCGAAGAGTTTTGTATCAAAAGAGGTTTCAGGCAAGGAGACAGCCTTTCGTGTGACCTTTTCAACATCCTGCTAGAAAAGGTTATACGAGAGGCAAACGTCAAAAGAATTGGCACAATCTACACCAATAGCCACATGTTACTAGCTAATGCTGATGATATAGACATCATGGGACGATCAGTAAAAGAAGTAACCGATACCTTTATGAAGGTCGAAGGAGAATCTGCTAAAGTGGGTCTGGCGGTAAACGGCGAGAAGACCAAGCTGATGGGGTCGACGCGCCATTGAGATCGGAGCAACTGTTGAAGTTGGTTCCTATAATTTTGATGTAGTAAAAGACTTCGTATACCTCGGCAGCGCCGTAAACACAACAAACGACATCATTTGTGAAATAAATAGAAGAATTGTATTGGCCAACAGATGCTACTTTCGCTTAAGTAAGCGTTTTAAAAACAAAGCCACAACAACTCGTCAAACAAAAATAACGCTTTTCAAAACACTGATACTACCCGTGCTGATGTATGGTTCCGAAGCCTGGGTACTTGCGCAAGCAGATAAGGCAGTGCTTGGCGTGTTTGAGAGAAAAATTCTTTGGAAGATCTACGGACCGGTCTGCGTTGACCGTGAATATCGACGTCGTATGAACGACGAGCTGTATCTTCTATACAACGACATCAATATAGTTAAATGTATCGAGATGCAGAGATTGCGTTGGCTAGGCCATATAATAAGAATGAGCGATGATGAACCAGCTGAAAAGGCGTATAAATTCGAGCCACATGGCAGTGCACGCAGAGTTGGCACGCCAAAGAATAGATGGCGCAAGCAAGTGGATGAAGAGATGAGAAGACGCGGTATTCCAAAAAGCGAAGCACAAAACAGAGAGAATTGGAGATCTTTTCTTAGTTCGGTCTATGGAACAAATGTTCTGTAATGGGCCAGCTAAGTAAGTAAGTAAGTAAGTAATCAGTCTTACAGAAAACTTTTAGTTATTCTATTGTAACACATCAATTTAAGATTTTTTCCTATAATGTACATCATATAAATTTTTTTAATGATGTCATACAACATTTAATTTTTAAGAAATATTAACATTTACAAAAAACAAATATTGAGAAGTGCAATAATTCAAATAATGTAATTTACAATTCAAACAATTCACTTGCAATTTGAGAATTTGCATTTAATTTCGATTTAGTTAATAGCTCATTTAGACTAGCCGTAAATCCTCAACTGGATTTAATAAATCCAGTACAAATCTCATTGCATTTAGATATACATTTTGGAGGATTTAAATGGCAGTCAGCTGATTTTTATTCATAGCACAATTACCAAGGTAGATGCATCAGCCCATCTGATCGAATAAGAAACGTCGAAAGAATTTTTTGTAAAATGAATTCGTCCCAAAAAAAAAAAAATACGTCAAATTACAAATTTATTGTGTAACACTGAAAATGTTAGCACATTATGCTACTAATCGGTCTGTTCCAGAATTGCAAGAATCTACTAATTTTTACTATTTTTCCCGAAAACATAAAGGGAAAAATGCTATCGTAGTAAAAAATAGTAGTTTCTTGCAGGTTCTGGAACAAAGCAAATCCTAACTAATGAGCAAATAAAGAATTATTTTATCGCAGTTTTCTCATCTAAAATAAATAAACGAATTATTTTATCGTTTAGACATCGTAAATATTACTCTTGGTTGATTAAAATCAATTTTGTACATCAAAACAAATTTAATTTTTCCGCCTTTACATTTTAAATTATTTTTAGTGTAGCAATTCACCGATGCATCTACCTTGTTTCTTGTGCCAGCCTGCAACTTTTTTTATTTTCTAGCAACATGTTGCAAAAAACAGAGTTGCATACGAGGATTTATGCCGGATTTAAAACAAATCCACTCAATACGAGGATTTATTTTAGTATTGGAAACTTGGTAGATTTTCGCCGGATTTAGCCAATAAAACCTGATAATGGGCTAAATCCGGCTAATGATGTCATATCTAAATGACCTATAATTTATAAATTGATTTCGATTTAAACAGAAACTTATTGATTTGCAATTTGAATTGTTCCATTAGTATTGTTTCTTTACAAACCTTTAAGTTTTGATTTTTCCTTTTTGTTATCAAGAGATCAGATTTATGTTTTTTTCCTTTTGATATTTTTACAAAGTGTGTTGTGTTTTATTTGTAACTCAGTGGTTTGTATATGTATGTACAATTCAATTTTGTTGTTTGTAGATTAGGTTTTAATTAGCGAAATTTTAGTGCAATGAAATAGGTTTAATTAAGTTTAAGTTTTTAATATACAAATTGGTGGGGAACGCAATATATTTTGTGCAATATTTGGTTTTAAGTAGATTTAGAATAGAAAATAGATTTAGGTGTTAAGTAGATTTAGGTTTTAAATAGGTTTAGTTTTGAGTAGATTTAGGTAATGTGCAATTGAGGCTAGTTTTCATATTTAACTTTTCTGCACAAAGTGCGTTGTGAATTTAATTAGATTTTAAGTAAATACTTTTAACTTTTGTAATCTTTGTTTTTTTGTGTAATTTCGTGTTATATGTACAACAAAGGTTAACTACTTTAATGTTTCGTGTTTAACAAAATGTGGTTGTTTTTTTGTTAATTTCTAGTTAGTACTTGTTATTCTTGTATGCTCACTTTCTGTTCTTTTAACAATATTTATGAGATTTGTATAAATTTTATGTTGTAATTCTGTTGTTATTGTAACTTGTGTTCACTGTGAGGGTAAGTAACGTGCGCTTGTAATACCGGTGAGAAACGGAACGGAAGCTGCCTTGATCGCTTTTAAAGCATAAGTTTTCCAATGTCATTGGAAGGCAGCAAAGGAAATATGCTAGCAGTTGCAGGAATATGTAAATATATATTTGCATTTTCGAACCGCTAGCCCTAAGTAAATGACAAATGATTTTAAATGTCATAAATCTTCTGCTTTTGTGAAGGAATGACCGCAAACGCAGGCGCCTGAAGGATGCGTAAGAAATCCTGGACATTGCTGCCCCTTGAAGATCGAGCGCTCGAATTGTCGGGTACGTCTCAATTTCTTCCGCCACCGCACGTACCATCGCTGTTGGCAAAAGGCAAGGTCTAAAGTGAACCTCACAACTACATCGGGAATCATCGGTTGAGGCTCTTCCATTCATTGGGAGCTAGTCTGTCGTCCCTAATGACTACTAAGTCGCCCTCTTTTAGATTGTCTTGTTGATATCTCCATGTCTGACAAAAGTTTTGGGAAACATGAACTTATCAAATAGGTGGAGCCTTTTCCACCTATTTGCTAAGTTCATGTCACAATCTGAGAAATCAGGTTCGGGTGGAGCACGAATTGGCGTACCAATCAAAAAGTGAACGGGTGCTAGTGGGGATAGATCGTTTGGATCTTCGCTAGCAGAACTAAGTGGTCTCGAATTTAAGCATGCTTCAATCCGTGTAAGAATAGTACAAAATTCCTCAAATGTAAAGTTCATTCTTGAAATTGATTTTCGTAAATGTGTTTTAAAAGACTTAACTCCTGCTTCACAGAGGCCACCCATATGAGGAGCGCCAGGAGGAATGAATTTCCAATTAAGATTATTTTGGATGCTTGGTGAATGACTGAGTTTTGAAGGGTTTTTACAAAAGCGAGTCGGTCCTTTCTCAAGAGCTCCAACAAAATTTGTACCATTGTCTGAGTAAATACGTGATGGGCAGCCAATAAATCGCGGAATGACTGAGTTGATAAATCGCTGGTGGCTTCGAGGTGCATAGCTTTTGTCGCGAAACAGACAAAAACACAAACGTAGCCTTTGGTGATCAAACAAGCTCTACCAGTGAAGTTTTTGATGTTGAATGGGACAGCGAAATCAACCCCTGTTGTGTTGAATGATCGTGACAATAACGTCCTTTCGGGGGCAGAGATGTCATTATTTGCTTTTGAGCATGAATTTTTGTACAATACACATGGTTTGCAGTTGTTGATAACATTTTTTTATCAACGGCTTTAGTCTGAATGTCCAGAATTCAGATCGCCAAATACTTGTTAGTAACTGGTTTCCACCATGTAACGTTACTTTGTGTAAAAATTTAACAAGCAAATGTGTCAACTTCGCAGTGTGGGGCAGAATAATAGGATGCTGCTCATTGTAGGTGAGTGCCGGCGATTGTACGAGCCTACCATTTGCGCGCATAATGCCTTTTGCGCCTAGAAAAGGGTTCAAGGTTAACAAAGAACTGCTTGATGATATTTGAGAGCGCTTTTGTAGAACATCGTACTCATCGGGAAAGTAGAATTTCTGGGTTCGTATAATGGCGGCTCGTTTTCCGTTTTGAATTTCATCTGCTGCGAGCTCCAACGATAAAACTCAAAGATGCCGTCTATTTTCACCGGTATTCCGCCAAAATCTCAAAGCATAAGCATATGTTCGATAAAGTTTTGATAGAGAGGAAAATTCTGGAAGGGATCTTCATCGATGTAAATCGCCAGAATTTTTACAGTTTTTGCTTCTAGATTAGTTTCTTCATTAACTTCCTTTAATGGCCAACTGGGTTTCTGTAATTTTAACCAGTGTGGGACATGCCACCATAACTGATGACTATTTAGTTCATCTGGGTTATTTGCTGGGTTATCCCCTGCCTCAATATGATGCCAATTTTCTGAAATTTTGCTTGTTAGGGCGAAGATAATTTTTATTTTATTTTATTTATTATTCATACATAGTAATGCAAAAAGTCTTTAAGACCACAGTGCGCATTACAAATAAATACAAAATATCTTGCTGATTAATCCATGACTAAGATAACATTATACAAAAATAAAAAAATATATATAGTTTGCAAAAATAATGACAAAAATTAAAAGAAAAGGAAACTAGAAAAACGGCTCCCCAGCCAAAAAGAATGAAAGGTAATGAATTAAAATCCCATGTTAATAATAATGCACGTACTACAGGCAACGGGCTACGTTACCTTTAAATGTATTGGGTGAATATGCAAAACTTCGCAAGTTAAGAGGCAGGTGATTCCAAAGCCTTGCTACTCTAACAAGGAATGATCGATCATAGATACGGGACCAAAAGCGAGGGAGTAAGATTTGTGGATTGCGTAAGAATCGCGAGAAAATGAACTTTGAACAGAGTAATTCCGGTGTACCGTTTTTAATAATTTTATAAAAGCATGACATAACCCGAACATTTATGTACGACTGAAACGGAAGTCCCAAAAACTGCAAAGTATAACTGGAGATATGATCTCTATAATTTAAACGGTATACAAATCGAACTACCATATTACTTAATATAAGAATTCTGTCGAGGCACGACTGAATAGTGCCAGAGAATACCTCTATACCATAGGTGATAGTTGACATTAACAACGAATATGCAAGCTGCCGTCTTACAAAGAAAGGAAGGTAATAAGTAGTACAATTCAATTGACGCAGAATGGAAATTACCTTGGGAAATAACGTGTCAATGTGTGATCTGAAATCAAGCCTGTAATCAATATATACGCCCAGACACTTAATCTTGTCAACTATATATAATATATATAATATTTCCATCCATAACCATGTGAAAGGAATGACTACTCTGACGTATAGAGCCAAACAGTAACGATTTAGTCTTACTAACATTGACAATAAAGTTATTGCGTTGCATCCAACAACTAACATTAGTCAATACTGCATTGACAACTGGCAATAAACCAAAAGAATTTGAACCACGAAAAAATAGGTGAATATCATCGGCATATATAAATGGCGAACATACATCAGCATCAAGGGCATCAACTATATCATTGATATACATAATAAAAAGTAAGGGGTCCAAGACAGAACCTTGGGGTACCCCACTATCTACACCCCGAACACTTGAAACTAATCCATTAAAATCTACAAACTGAAAACGATCAGATAGGTGAGAGAAAACAAGCTTACATGCCGTGTTATTAAAGTAGAAGTCTTTTCTTAACTTCTCAATCAATACTATGTGATCGACTTAGACAAATCCAGCGAAATTAAAACCCCCATTATTGTACACGTCGACTGCCTCTCTAATCGTGTCAGTCAAATGCAGCAAGTGAGATACCGTACTATGATTACGCCTGAAACCATGTTGAAAAGGATTGAGAAGCCCCTGGTCGTCAATAAACCTCAACATTTGCCGTTTCATTAGATGCTCACATACTTTTGAGAGAGCTGGAAATATACTAATAGGGCGCATATTTTCAATAGAGTGTGTATTCTTCTGTTTGGGTATTGGTACTACTCGTGCAGTTTTCCAAGCACTAGGAAAAACAGATGTAGTAAATATAGAATTGAAAAAATTAAGAAAGAAATTGAACACATACGGATATATAATTTTCAAAAATTTAACAAGTATGCCATCAATACCCGTAGACTCTGACTTAATAGAGTGCAACGCAATAAAAATATCCTCTTCAAAGATGCAGTCGAAAGAAAAGGTAGAATGATCACCCTGACAACACTGTGCAACATTTTTAAGGTGATCTTGTGCAAACAAGTCGAACTGAGAATTTTTTGAAAGTACAGACCCAAATGACAAGAAACCCTAGTTGGGTTTTGTTGTGTCAGATCCAGCTCGGATTTTATGGCCGCATCTAAACATGGTTAAATATTGCGTTTTTAAAGAAATTCGGGGCTATATCGCCGAAACCAATGCGAATCTTCTTCTGACCTCTGAAGCAAATTTGTAGATAAGGACAATAATACAATATTTGGAGAAATAATGAACTCGAAAAACTACATTTATTGCCTCAAATTTCAAAATATATGCAAAAATGCCACAATTTTTATACATTTCGCACCGTATCTTCAAAACCGTTAATTTTTTCTGAATATTTTAAATAAAAAAAAAATATTCCCTGGAATGTAATACACAATTCTTCAGAACATATCATTGTTATAAAATGCCTCTACCTCGTTGTTTTCAGTACATTTTTCAAAGACGATTTAATAAAAATATCAATAATGTAGTGAAATCCGAAATGTGAGAATAAACTGTTGGTGTGAACTGTGTTTAAAATATGTGTTGTAAAAGATATGATGCATAATACCACTGAAACAACATGAAGTAAGCATTTTAGAGTTTCAGAATGTTCAATGGAATTGTTGTTTGGAAGATTTTTACAACAGATTACTTGGTTCAGCTCCCAATAGTTTAGCCGATACTGACCAGAATTTCAACAATTATGTAAAATTGTCTATATTTTATAGATTTTAATGCCCTAGATGGAATTTTTCTTATGTTGTTTCTTCAAAAGATAAGTTCTACTAGTTTACAATATTGCTAACGACAACAAGGCCAAATTCCTATTCGTTTCTGAGGTAAAGACCTGATAAATGCAAAAAAGTGTAGATTTACCCCGGTTTAGATCAGGCCATAAAATCCGAACTGGATCTGACAAGACAAAACCCAACTAGGGTTTTTGTAGTCTAAATATGTACTTTAAAAAAATCCGTACTAGCAGTTGTTTGCATTTTCAGTGTTGCATAGTGTAACCAGACAAATCTACCACATTAGAAAGTGGTACAGATCCACATTGAACAAAATTATCATTAAGTTCATCAACATCTATTATATGGTCCATTGGCACCGGGTCGTCACCAACTAATCCACCAGACCAAATCTGGGAAGAATTCATACCTTTAAATACGTCCGTAAAATACTTTCTCCTCTCGTTCCGAAGAACACACTTTGCTCTGTTCCTATAAGAACGGAATATATCCAAATTTGCAGGTGTTGGACATCGTATATACTCCTTATATGCCAAATTCCTTAAGGATCTGGCCAACAAAACAGAATTTGATTTAAGCCAATTATCATTAGAATAAGAGACATTTTTCTTTATAACGGGGACAAATGTAAATAGATCTGATATAAGAGAGTCAATAAAGCCTAGTTGTTCATTGACACCTGACGTTAAAAGAAAGGCATCAAAACTGACACCAGATAAATAGTCCAAGAATTCTCCCCAATTAATATGCTTGTAGTCTCTATACTCAATAAAAACATCACGTTGCAATAAATCTACTTTTATAGAACCAAAGACAAGGGCATGACGAGAAATTGAAGGACATTGTACTTGCGAAGAAAACTCCAAATAACTCGGGTTTCTTAATAAACAATAATCAATTAATGATGTAGATGAATGTGCCACATCAAAGTGAGAAGGCAATGAATTGTGAGCTACTGTCAACCCCAATCGTGTACAAACACCTCTCATCCGATCAGATCGAGATATATCAAATAAATTGCAGTTGAAGTCACCAACAACAACTATGTGCCCATATCTAGAAAACAAAGCACAATGTAAATCTTCAAAAACGTCCACGTGTCCTTGGGGTAGGTAAACTACACCAAAAAGAATCTTCCCATTATTGGAAGAAATTTCGTCAAAAATAGACTCACAAACACCATACTCGGCAGACCGAAAAACTACCCTGTAATCCATCTTATTGGAAATATAAATTCCAACACCACCTCCACGCATATCAGGCCGATCATTCCTCACCAAGTAACCAGAAATACTAATAGACCTTGAGGGTACAAAGCTCTTTAACCACGTTTCCGACATACCAAAGCAATCGAAGCCACTGCCACTTATCAAACTCATAACATCCATAAATTTGAGGTTATGACTTGATGGACAAATGCTTTGGCAATTTAGATGACCGAATGAAAAATTATGAGCGTAATTACGAAGGATGGTTTTAAAATAAGCAGCATTATTAACAATGGGTCCAATGTTGTAATCAGGTACCATTGGACAAAATATGAAAAATATTGCTGGGGAACCAAAAATTATTATTAACAAGGCTATAAAGGCACATAAGAAGCATATTAAAAATCAATTCAAATCACATTAAAAGCTTTTTAAAAATATATAAAATTGCATACATAAGAATTCATCAATAATATATTAAATATTAAAGGTTCTGCTCCTCCGGGACAACATCAATATCTCCAAAAAGTGTCTCACATTCTCTTAAAGTCAGTGTTGCACTGGGTTTATCAGGAAAAGACACCTCTACTCGGGGCACATCGCCATTAAGAAGTTTATAGGACTTCATAACCTTACGACGAATAAGTTGGCGACATATATACACAAGACTGGCTGCATCAGCAGTCAAGTGATCATTCAAATAGACTCGTGATTGCAATTCACCTCCGACGACATCGCAGACTATAATAGGTTTAGCACGGTGATACTTGGCCATAACGGTATCTCTTGTCAAAACGGAATTAAATTTAACAAGAATGGATTTGCCTTTAGCAAAATAACAGCAGTGTTGCAATTCTGCTAAATTAAGGTTCACACCACACATCCCACAAATTTTTAAGACGGCTTTACTAATATCTTTTAATCCTGTGGAAGACCATTTATAATAATATTGGCTCTATTTAAACGCCTATGCAAAATGTTATTCTGTCTTTCCATATCAATCACTTTTTCCTCTAAGGCTTTCACAGAGGAAGCAGCAGCTTTGCAAACAACAACGTCTTCCTGCACATTGCGAAGATTCTCATCAATTACATCCACTCTATCATGGCACAATTTCACATCGTCCTTGACTTTACGCAAAGAATCCAAAAATTTAGTACGAAAAGATGAAACGATATTATCTACTGCCGACTGAAAGTCTTCCGTACATTTCTGCATATGTCTATCAATGTTATTCTTCATCTCCGTAGCCAAATTGTCAAACCAGACATGCACATCACTACTGCCATTAACCGCAGATACATTTTGCTGTCGCGAAGTAGCAGCAGCACTACAAGCAGAATTACACAGAGCCGTTGTAGGGTTATTGGCAGAATTAGAAGTACCTTCACAATTATTTCGTCGACACACTGTACATGTATATGCAAAATGTTTATCCGATTTAAATTGTGCCGTGGTAAAACCAATACATTTCGGATGAAAATAATCAGGGCAGGATGAGCAGGCAACACTATATATTACTTTGTTAATATTGAGGGAACAAATTGGACAAATCCATTTACCATTACTCGCAGTGTTGGCGGTTTTTTTAACATTTGTTTTCGCAGCAGGTGCCATAACGAATAAAACACAAAACAAAGGAAAGAAACAGATGTGATGTAGTTGTGTGTGTGCATATGTAGAAAAATGTCCACCGAAGAACAATATCAATGTCAGCAAAATATTTATGACACTCAATGCGGCATTCACAAAAATTATATTCCAGTAGATACAGAATTTTGTCCACTTCACGCTGATGGAAAAATTGTATAATATCGTACTATTTCACTTGCAATTCAAATAAATTTTCAGGAGCGCAAAAAAATTACTTAGCTGGACATATCAGCGTTGATTTTTTATTAATTTTCTCGTTTAGAGTTAAGCTTGTTGATCGGAAATTATTTGCAAGTGAAAAAGGAAATCCAAGGACTCACCAAATTACGTTACCTGGTTTCACTGGTGGTAAAGCAGATCTTCAGACGTATCGACTATGTAATGGCTTCTCTGTCCTATAACTTTTCGTTTTTCAAATGCAAATGTGTTTTTTATACATTTACGCGGATATTTGGCCGCTGAAATGTATTTTCTTCACGACAAACGCTTTTTTTGCGCTGCCTTTGAAGTTATGAGTAATGGCTTTGATATGTTTTTAAGGACGTGGGTTCAAATCCCAGCCGGTCTCAGCCTGTTTTTTTATTCTTTGAAATTTTGCCTGTTGGGCGAAGATCATTTTTAATGATTTTTTATTAACTTCCTCGTTTAATTTTCGTTCCCCACATTGTCTAAAATCTCTGATATTCGATTTCCGATGAAAGTTGACCAATAGCAAGGCGGTTTCTTGAGCCACTGTAATCAAAGGTTTGAGATTTTAAGATTTTTTAAGATTGTATGGGTCAACTTCGGCAGTAAAACGGCTCCGCATAATTCCAGCCGTGGAAGAGAGATCTTTTTAATAGGCGCAAATCTAGTTTTGGCCGTTAGCACAGAAGTTTCAATTTCGTTATTCGATTTTTCAACTTTTATATTCAAGGCGGCTGCATAGGCACTCTCTGAGGCGTCGCAAAATCCATGTATCTCGATGTTTGTGGCTGGTGAGAAATGAATACATCTTGGTATTTTCAAGTGTTCTATCTCGCAACTATTATTGACGAAGTTTTTCCAATTTAGCATTGTAAGGGGTTTTAGAATATCATCCCAGGTTATCTTATCTAGCCATAATTGTTGCATGTCTAACTTCGCTACCACTACAATAGGTGCGAGCCAACCACATGGATCGAATAATTTCGCGATCGTTGAAAGTACTTCTCTCTTTGTATAAGAATCCTTATTTTCCATGTCTGGAGGGTTGAATGTGAAGAAATCTCCTGTGATATTCCAACATATCCCTAAGGTTTTTGTAGATGTATCATCAGAAATATCGAGTAAGTTGACAGGAAGTAATCTTTCCGCTGGTAAATCATTAATAATCTGTGGAACATTTGACGTCCACTTCATAAGCTGGAATCCTGCAGATTTCATGGCAGAAATGAGTTCTTTCCGAGAATTGATTGTATCTTGTAAAGTGTGCCCTCCGGCTAACACATCATCGACATTTAAATTTTTCAATATTATTTTTGATGCTAGAGGGTGAGTATCCTTGACGTCTTCTGCTAATTGTATTAGAGTTCGCAGAGCTAGAAAAGGTGCGCAATTTACTCCGAATGTTACTGTAAGTTATTCGTAGTCTTCAACGGGATCGTTGAGAGATTTCCTAAATAGAATCCTTTGGAATTGGGTTTGCTTGGGGTCCAATAATATTTGCCGGTACATTTTTGTCACATCGGCATTAAAGGCATATCTGAAGAATCTCCATTTCAGTACTTTTAACACAGTGTCCTGTTGTAAGATTGGTCCAGTAAATAAGTTATCATTCAGGCTCTTCTTGTTTGATGTTGGACAGGAAGCATTGAAAACAACCCTAAGTTTCGATGTGATCTTCTCGGGTCTGATAACCGCATGATGAGGTAGATAATAGTTCGGAACTTTGCTAATGTCCTGTGGAGAAATTTTTCGCATGTGTCCTAGCTCAAGATATTCCAGGATAGTTTTGTCATAAAGTTCCTTAATTTCAGGAATTTTCGTTAGCTTTCTTTCCATCCTGCAGGAATTGTGCCAGTGCTATATTCCTCGAATCTCCAAGCTCTTCGCATTTTTTAAAGGGTAGTGTAACCACGTATAGGCCATCTGGATTTCTTCGAGTGGTTTCCATGTAGTTTTGTTCGCAAAAGAAATCATAATATTTTCTCTAAGGCAAAATTGTGTTGCAAAGTGTAATTTGTCTTTGTTTCTGTGATCCATCAATCAATGGTCCTCCAACAATCCATCCAAAAACTGTTCTTTGCGCCAAGAGAGTACCAATTGATTTCATCGGAGATCCAATTGTAAAAATAAGTGGGCCTATATCCGTTCCAATTAAAAGATCGACTGGTTGGCTGACATAAAATTTAGGATCTGCTAACTCCATATTAATGACATCTCTGAGCTGATTCTTACCCAAAGTATTTGAGCAAATAGTTAATCCAAAAATTGATTTTCAAAACGTTTAAAATCACTTGTGGAGATAATACGTGCACTTAAACAGATCCCAGCAAAATTTTCCAAAGATGAAAATGTTTTCGGGATAAATTAACGAGGTTCATACAAGAAATATTTCAGAGTGTTACAAATATAATATAGGATAAAATGTTCATAAAAGTTGAGTTTGAATGTTGAGGTTATCTAACCTCCCTTTGCCCACCAAACGGATTGTATTTACTTTGATGTGTATGACAATGACGCCACGTTTCTCCAAAAGTTATCGGAATTTGTATATAATGATGTTTGTATAAATTTTGAAATATTGGCTGTTTATGAAAAGACTCCATGTATGTGGGTGGACCTATTGAGGGACCCCTAGGAAAAATTTAAGCGTTGTGCGGATATATGGCTTGGCACATCTAAATAGGGTACTGGGACTACTAATTTTGGTACATGATGATTGTATAAATTTTGAAATATTGGCCGTTTATGAAAAGACTTCATATATGTGGGTGGACCTTGTGAGGGCCCCCTAGGAAAAATTTAAGCGTTGTGCGTTGGGACCACTATAAGAATATACTAATTTTGGTACATGATGATTGTATAAATTTTGAAATATTGGCCTTTTATGAAAAGACTCCATATATGTGGGTGGACCTATTGAGAGCCCCCTAGGGGCTCCAGACAACTGACTCCTATCTCTAACGACCCGAATGATCTAACAGCGTTAACACCCGGTCATTTTCTTCTTGGAACGGCACAGGTCGATCCATCACCCAAACAGTTGTCAACATCATTGGCTAACAGATGGTAAACAATCACATCTACAATCATCATCACCCCAACTGCCACCTACCATTCTACACCCTGCAAACGTTTTCTATCGCCTGCTTGACGGAAGCGATTGTGGCGTCTGCTGCGACAGTCGCAATTTTGTCCGAAAAGCGAAAAATTACTAAAAAAACTGTTCCACTTTTTCGGCCCTAGCTGGCTTGTCGCTTCCGTCAGAACTGGAAGTTTTAAAAGCGATAAAATTGGCATTGACGAAAGAAAGATATTTTATTTCTTTTTTATTTTTTATTGTTTTATTATAATTGTAATTTTTAATATTTTTACTTTTTTACTTATATTTTATTACTACTTTACATACTAAGCTGAATTACTCACAAATTTTCGACAACATTAATTTTACCATTTTTTAAATGTCGCCTGGCCGGGATTACACCCGGGTATGCAGAAAGCCACCTGAGCATGCCATCCATTGTACCACCGTTCACTGTAATACTCAGATGGACTAATGGCCTTTATATGTTCACCGTTGTACAAAATTAATAAATGTACACAATCGCTTTTTTGATCTAACGTAAAGCTCGCGAGGGATTCTGCACAAAGAATAAAAGAAGTTAAAAAAGAGAATTGACGAAAGAAAGATATATTATTTATTTTTAAATAAATGTAAACAGTCGCGTTTTTGATTTAAAGTAAGGCGGGCAAGCGATTCTGCACAAGGTATAAAAGAAGTAAAAAAGAGAAGGAGCATGGTTCAATTTTTTATTTATTTTTATAGTTATAGAACTAACAAGCAATTTACAACTACTTAGATAATTCTCATGTTTATGTAACAATACATATACTCAAGGGAATATTTTAATTTATAACTGGTCGAACGGCTTCTTCCTTCTTAATCGCCGCTCTAATCCAACTTGATGTTTCAGTGTTTTTATGGCCTCTCAATCTAATGTTGTTTTTTGTTGCAATGGATCTGATTTCATCAGTAACATAATTGACTTTGAGATCTCGATGTAAATCGGTCATTCGGATATACCACGGTGCGTTTACGATGCATCTGAGAACTTTATTTTGGAAAAGTTGGATGGTATTAATATTTTGCTTCCTAGTGCACCCCCCATAGTTGTGCACCATACGACCATATTGATTTCAATGTTTGATTGTATATCAATAGCTTGTTTTGTGTGGAAAGTTTGGATTTTCTTTCAATCAACCAATTCAGTTTTTCTAATTTGACTTTTATTTCTTTAACTCTAATTTTGACATGTTCATTCCAGCGTAATTTTGCGTCTAGCGTCATGCCCAAGTATTTTGCTGTGTTTGAATAGGTGATTTGTATGTCATCTATAAATATAGGACTACGTGACAACGCTAGATTCAAAAAGTCTACATGAGTTGATTTTGTGCTGTTCAGGTTTATACGCAATTTTTTGGTCCATTCTATGACCGAGTTGACTGCTTCCTGAAGTTTCTGTTTGGCTTCTTTCTCTGTACTGGCCACAGATAAAATTGCAGTGTCATTTGCAAATGTGGCCCACGGGGTTTACAAATATTGCGGAACGTCAAAAGTATATAAAAGATACAAAAGAGTCCCTAGAATCCTGCCTTTCGGAACTCCTGCTTGAATTTTTCTTAGTTGTGAAAACTCGTCCTCGTATTTAACACGAAACAATCTATCTTCCAGATATGATTTTAATATAGTGCAATAAGAGCTGGGCAATATTGTGCGAAGTTTTAATAGCAGATTTATGTGAAATGCCTTGTCAAAAGCTTGCGAGACATCCAAAAATACTGGGGAGCAAACCTTTTTTTCATCAAAAGCTTTTTCAATTACATCTGTTATTCGGTGTACCTGATCAATCGTTGAATACGCATTCCTAAACCCAAATTGATGGTCAGGTATTATATAGTGCTGATCTACTATTGGTTTAATGCGAGCATATAGTAATTTTTCATATAATGTTGATAAAATCGGTAAAAGCGATATTGGCCTGTGTGATTTTACTTCCGTTGGAGGTTTGCCAGGTTTTGCTATCATTATCACTTCCGCTACTTTCCAGTACAATGGCACATAAAGAACCTTAAATGTAGCATTACAAATTTGTGTTAGTTTTACAATTACGTTATATGGTAGATGTCTTAAAACTTCTGTGGTTATCAAGTCAAACCCAAGGCATTTTTCAATTTTAAATTCTTGTGGATGTGTTGTAAGTGGCGTTACTTCTGGAATATTTGATTTTCATTATTGAGAGTATCCGAGCCATGTTCCAGCAATTCTGATGTTTCAATAGAAAAGACATCTGCGAGGTGGAGAGAGAACAGCTCTATTTTTGACTGCTAGTTTTATCCCAGTTTCCCTCTAGCATTTGTAGTGGCGAGACATGTGCTGTAGTTTTTTTTAATTTTTTAATGACTTTCGCAACGAATAGTCTGATGTTTTATCGTTATTAAGACCTTGTAGGTATTTGTTCAAATTCTGATTCTTATACTTTTGAATTTCAAGACTTAGCTCTTGGGATATTTTATTTAATTTAGTTTTGTCTGCAGGAAATCTAGATTATTACCACATTTTCCTTAGTTTTGTTTTATGCGAAATCATTTTTTGTATATGCGACGGATAAGAAATAGTTTGTGGTTTGTTGGCAAGTTCTGGAGTGCTTTCCCATTCTGCGTATTGAGTTAGGGTGGTGACAAGCTCAACATATTCCTCAATCTCAATTGTGGTTTCTGGTTCATGGGAGGAAATATCTGTGTTCTCAAGTACCAATAGAAAACACGACCAATCCGTTAATTTATTTGAGAGGTATGGAGGTTGCAGCTTATATATAGAAAATAGTCACTACTACTGGAGAATGATCAGAGTAAAATCAAGACTGCTTCCTACATTTATAAAGGACTTTGACATTTTTTGAACAATAAATAAATTTATTAAATCTGGTATTTTATTTCGATCCGTGGGCCAATATGTTGGGCTTCTTGTGAATACAACATCATATCCTGTTTCTAATATGGCTTTGTAAAGTTCGTTGCCTTTTGGAGTATTTAATCGTGATCCCCAAAAAGTGTTTTAGGCGTTAAAATCTCCACCCATTACAAATCTTGAGTCATGTATTTTGATTAGTTTCTTGTAGTCAAATGATTTTACTGTGTTGCGTGGAGGGCTGTACACAGAGGTTATTTGAAGTTTCTCAGACCCAGCCTTTATCTTCACAGTTGTAGCTTGAAAAATATCTGTGCTTGATTTTTCTTCTTCATAATGTTGTATGCTTTGTCTTATAATAACAGCACTTCCACCTCTGGCTGTGTTTTGCGGATGTATAGTATGGTATTCTTCATAGTCTCTTAATTTGATAAAACAGTCTCGAGTAAAATGAGTTTCCGTTATAAGAGAAACATCGATTTTTTCACAATTTAGAACTAATTCTAGTTCTCTTTATTTTTTTAGGCCATTAGCATTCCACAACATAATTTTAAGAGCCATTTGTTTCTAAAATTGTTGGGTTATTGTCTCTACCTGGGATAACCGATGTTCAATTGACTTGAAAAACTCCTTTTGTTTGCTCAGTCTGCTTAAAATTTGTGACAAAAAGTCGTTATTGGGATTTTCACTACTTGTTTCTTCAAAATGGCTGTGTATGCAGGTCTAGAGCATAGCCGACCAAGAAGAGCGAGCGCTTAAATTGTTTATGTGTGGGTAAAATTACACTGACAGAACAGGGTGATGATTTTCATATTGAGTGTGAAATGAAAAATATATTGTTGGCGCGTTCGCTTTGTATGACTTAAATTAAAAATAATATAAATAACTTCATAATTTGAAAAGTATTTTTCTTCATATGTTAATTTTTTTGAGAGAAAAAACAAATTGTATATAAAAATGATTTTTTAAGACTTTCTAAGCATACATACATTTTTTATTGTTGCATTGCAGACGAGGCATTCTGCGTCATTAAAAATATTAATACAAAACAAAAATCATTTTCAAATTCTTCCCTCCACATATTTGCTGTACAACTGCAAAATCTTTTCTGTGTACCCAAAAATAAACAAATAAAGCGGCATCAACCTGCTTGCATGAAATTCAGTACAAGACTGAAGTAAAAAATCAAAACATTTGCTCTCTTACTTTGCGTTCGGGTCGCGTGTGTGTGATTTGCCGAAAAACTTCGTAACCAAATCAATTCCCACGAACGGGTTTGGTCTAGAGTCATTTGTCTCCGATCGACCTGTTGTTTAGCATTGTTTGGTTTTAAATGGTTGCTGTAGGATGTTGGACCAGGATCTCTATTCTCCTTGTTCACACCTTTAAGATTTTTCGTAGAGTTATTGCGTATTTTCTGAAGTTCTTTGGCCACAATGCATCCCCTGTATGTTGCTAGGTGTGGGCCATCGCATTTTGAACACTTTGGCGTACTAATTTCCTGAGCACACTCAGCAGTACTGTGTTTTCCTGCACATTTCACACAGCGTGGTTGTTTATTGCAGTAGTTTTTAGTATGTCCAAAGGATTGACAATTTTTACACTGTGGTACCAACTTTTGTTGCCTTATAGGTTCGATTTGAACAATTGTATCGAGTACATGTTTTAAGCCGTATATATTTGTGATGTCTTCTGTGGGATCTAAGTCCACTCTAAACATGTTGAGCGGTTCCTTTGTTTTCCACTTATATTTATTAACTGCGTCAATGGCGTTAATTCCGTGAGCTTTAAGATCAGCAACTATAGATTCTGGTGAAGTAGAATAATGCAGTTTTTTTTATAATAAATTTTATTGGTCTCGTTTGCTTGTTTTCAAAACTATTTGGTTTGTATTGAGAAACTTGGTAATATTTCTGTAGTCTTCTGAATGAGAAGTGCTAATTTTGTAGGATTCTTTGCCCGATAACTTCATAACAAAAGGATTTGCAGTAAGAGACTTCAGCAATGTATGCAAGTCCGTGAAATTCTTGACATTGAAAATCACTATAGGTGGTGGGTTTGGTTCTGTAATTTGTACTTTACTTTGATTAACAGTAGAGTATTGAGAAGGATTCAAAATCAATTAAAAAACTCAAATTACAAGTCATATAGTAATTAAAAGTATCATATTACATATCTTAAGTAAACAAATGGAGTGACCGTGGGAAATTCTTGGAATTCCTTATGCTGGGGGGAAGCATGTCCACTATCAACGTGGGTGGCTTCGTTTGTCCGTCCGTCTGTCCGTAAGCATGCTGGATCGTGTCCATGATCAATGTGGGTGGTCTCGTTTGTGCGTCTGTCTGTTGATTGATCTAATTATGAAGCATTGACCATTGTTGAGGCATTGTGTTTATTGTATGTTTGTGTGTATGTCGTTTGGTTCCTTTTGCTTTGCATTGGATCAGCAGTCACAACAGCTAAAGTGCCTGGGTGGCTACTGTGTGTTTGTATGTATGTCGTTAGGTTCCTTTTGCTTTGCATTGGATCAGCAGCCACGATAGCTTCAGTATATGTTTATGTGTATGTCGTTTGGTTCTTTTGCTTTACTTTAAGTCAGAGGACAAGTGTACTGAGTATTTGCTGTGTTTGAATATGAATTCGATCGATCTTCTCGATTTGTTTATTATTATTATTATTCGATGAAGGCGACAAAGACTTTAATATTTAAGTGAAGGGTAGATTGAATTTTTGGTTGCTTCAAATTGATCTTGTCAATGGATTTGGATATGAATGCAAATATGATTGGGAGAGTTAAGGGGGAAAGGGGAACCAATGTGTACAAATGAGAAATCGATGACCATTGTTGAGGCATAGCGCTTGTGGTGGTACACTGGAAAAATATGTATGCATGTGTGACCGTGGGAAATTCTTGGAATTCAGTCTGTCTGTCCGTAATGTAACAAATAACACGTGTTTCCATGGGGCAATTCTTGGAATTCCGTCCGTCCGCGTGACCGTGGGAACTTTTGGAATTCTGTCTGTCCGTAAGCATGCTGGATCGTGTCCACGATCAACGTGGGTGGTCCTGTTTGTCCGTCCGTCTCTCCGTCCGTTTGCCAGTTAATTGATCTAATTTCCTAATGTTGTGAAATAAATGACGTCATCATTTGGGTTTAAATAATTATGATTGAAACTGTACGCAACAAGCATTTCTTTGAGCGCATAAATCGAAACGATCCAAATGAATTCATTTGGATCTTTTCGATTTGTTTATTTCAGAAGTTAAGTAAAGAATTGGCAAAGACTTGAATACTGCATTGAAGGGATGGTTTGGGATATTAAAGTATATGTGGGTGCGTGTGTATGTTTGATTGTTTGCAGTTATGAGGAATGTTTTGGCATTATGTTATAGCAATTTTTATGAGTAAGAGGAGAAAGGGGAAAGCAAGCATCGAATGTTTTAAGATTAGCTAGAGCATTAACCATATGTTTGTATGAATGTTGCCCATCGATTGAAGCAGTGACCATTGTTGAAGCAATGAGTTTATATGTACATATGTTTGTGTGTATGCCGTATGTTTCCTTTGCTTTGCATTGGATCAGCAGCCACGATCGTTTATTGTATGTTTGTGTGTATGTCGTTTGGTTCTTTTTCCTTTGCTTTAATTGTCGCCTTTAACGAAAGCAAAATGCGACAAGTGCCTGTGATTAGGGAAGTTAAGGGGGATGGGGGAACCAATGTGTCCAAATAATAAATCGATGACCATTGTTGAGGCATAGCGTTTGTATGTACGTCAGTCCAGCTTACTTTAAATTTATGCTGTGTATGTTTGCATTAAACCAAAAGGAGGAATCATTGAACTTTCATTCAGTATTACACAATATCGGATTTGTTTTGATTAAATGTTATGAAACTAGGTTATTGGACTTTTTTAAAGACGACACCACGTCTGGTTCTTTAAACCCTGTATGTATGTATAAATGTATGTATATTTGTGGTTATATTGACCTTGAAAATGAATATGTTTAGATTATGACGTTGATTTCCTTATGGAAAAGTGAAGATAGGTTTATTTTAGGAGAGTGAAGGGGGAAAAGGGAATAGCGAAAAAAAGAAATCAATCTTTACAAATAAGAAATCGACAAGAACTTTTAGTTGGCTTAACATATGTATGCTTAATGAATTCTACAATATTGTGAAATTCATGTTCTTTTCGATTTGTTTATTTCAAAAGTCAAACTAGGAATCGTCAAAGACTTGAATATGGAATTGTAGGGGTGATTTGGATATAAGTGGATCTTTGCAGTTGTGAAGAATGTATGACATTAATGCTCCACATGAATTCGTTAGATTTTTTAGATATGTTTGTTTTGGAAGTCAAATTAAGATTCGGGTTATTGGAATATACAAATGTGGGTGCGTGTGTATGTTTTATTCTTTACAGTTATAAGGAAAGTATGGAATTATGCTGCAACACTGGTTACATTATGATTAAGGGATTTGAAGGGGGAATGCAGGGAAAGAATAGAATTTGCTTTAAGCTTTGTTTAAGCATTGTTCTGCGACTATTCGATTGAAGCAATGATCATTGTTGAGGCATTATTATGTATGACCATCAACTTTATGTTGTTATATGTTTACATTAAAACAAAAGAAGGAATCATTGATTTTTCATTCAGTATTACTCAATATCCAATTTTGTTATTATTATGGATTATTGGACCTTTTTTCAAAGATAAGAAATGTGGCTGGAACATCAAATAGAGGCAAAAGTATGCTTCAACTTGACCTTGAAATAAAACAAAAACAAAAAAAACATTGTTCCACAACATCCCATACGGGACAAGGGAGACTTCTCTCATATCAATGAGTGCACCCCGATTCATATTTAGCTCAATGATATGGGACCTACAGTTTATCGCCGAGTCCGAACGGCGTGTCTTAAGACACCACTTGTGGAGAAGTTTTTCAAGGCTGAAATACTCAGGAAATGTCGCCAACATTACTGAGGGGTATTTTACCACCGTTGAAAAATGTTTGATGTTGCTTGGCCGGGGAATCGAACCCCCGACCTTCTGCGTGCAAGGCAGGCGTGCATACCATTGCACCACGGTGGCACCTTGAAATAAAATTTGAAAATATGCTTATGTTGCTTTTTTTTATCACAACATCTAAATATCACCCCATTTCTCCGCAATTTAATACACAAATTATGAAAAACAAAAATCTCACTCTTCATTAACATTTAAGATCTATAAATGCATACATATATTGTAATAATTTTATTAGTCAGAAACATACTTTCAAACTGTTACAATATGGATTCTCAATATATCCTTCCTGAAATCTTCAAGGAAAGCACATTAAGGGAGTCGAAGGATATCGAAGCAGACAAATATTTGTTAAGAATAACGGATGAAATTCAGGCGGAATTCTATATAACACATGGTTTAAAAACGGACAGAAACAGAATCCTTAAGCTTTTAAAAAGGATGGAGAAAATCACAAATGTCAATAATAATTGAATTTAAATGATTATTAATAAATAAGAAATAAACAAATATTTTTGTTGCATATTTCTGGGGGAAGAGAATGCAATGGTTTATGTGTAATTTCCATCTTCTTATCTATAATTTTGACCCTGTGTTTAGCAAAAATATGGCAACACTATACACAGTCACTATTTCGTGCAACAGCTCGATTTTCGTTTCAACAACTTATTATTATAGCTCACCCTATCCCTAATTTGGTTCAACAGCTCTCTCTTAGTGTTCAACCACTTCATATTATAACGCAACAGCTCCCTAATCTTACTCAACAGATCCCTCAACCCTCTTCACTTTAAACCGAACCTATTCATACAAGGAACACATTTTGATATTTCTCAAACATACCATTTGGTTCAAATTTATGAAAGTTAAAAAAATTACAAAGCGTACAGATATGATATTTTCAAGAATATTTATTTCAATTAAATAAATATTAGTGTACCTCACTCAAATTGAAAATTCGAAGGAAAAGAAACTTAAACAATGCCATCTTGGGGTTGAGCTATCGATACCTAAATTATTACGAAGATATTATAAATGATGACTTGTGTACATAACTGTACCATATTACTCATTAAAAACAAAAAATGAAATAAAAAACAATGATATTCAGAAGACCATAGATTGCATTTATTTCGTAATCGCAGTGTACACATTTGAATAATTAATATATAATATCTGCCTCTCGTAGTTCTTCAATTATAGAAACCATCTCATTTGTGTGGTCATATTTTCCATTTTGATTTGATTCCACCAACCGCTTTAGTCGTTCAACAAGAACATTGGGATCGTTCCAATATACATATTGAGGTTTTTCAGGATTTACTCTCATTAGGCCTTTACCAGTATGAGTGCCATCGATTATCTTCTTTATTATATTGGTGTATTTATATCCTTTGTTAGATTTTATTCGTTCATTATGGCTGTAGTTCACTTTATGTGCATTGGAGTTGAGTAAAATTTTCTTATATATCTCCAACTCTGATTCATCGTAGTTTTTGGGTTTTTTATGAAAGAGAAGTTCAAATAAGCCTGGTGTGAGCGCCCAATTCTGGTTTCCTACGATAATTTTTTCATTATTTATTTCTAAAGGTTTATCTCCAAGTTTCCATTCCCCATTAACATCTTTATGTGGACCGTATACAGTGTCCAGATTATTATTGATTTTCAATTGAAGAAGATTGTTTTCATAATCATAATCATCATGATCAGAATAAAAAGATTCTTCTCCACCCTCATCGTTGTTTGACTCATCTTGATTATTATCTTCTTCGTACTCTTCATCGTTTGCAGTGATTACGTTTTTAAAATCTTCCTTATGTTTCTTGATACTGGAAAACGATGTTTTCTCATATTCATGCATATTTTTTGTCTTGGATATCATGTATTTGGATGCATTTTCACTTGTGGTTTTAACTTATTTGTTTAGTTCATCTGTTATTGGTTTGAAGGTATTTTCCAATTGGGTTGTTCTTGCTTGTTCTCCCCTTTTAATGTTTTGAAATTTTCTTTTCAAAACATTGCGGGATTGAACCAATCGTTTTAACATTTCTTCTTCCATAGTTAGAGTTCTACTGTTAAATGTGGGACATTGTCACAATATAAATAGTGTATCCCTTGATCTTAACCCAACCTAACTTGAACCCAACCTAACTTGAACCCAACCCAACCTGAATCCAACCTAACCCGAACGCAACTTAACCCGAACCCAACCTAACCCGAACCCAACCTAACCCGAACCCAACCTAACGCGAACCCAACCTAACCCGAAGCCAACGTAACCCGAACCCAACCCAACCTAACCTGAAACCAACCTCAACACCATATGCATATTTAATATTTTTCAGTCATGCTTAAATGTTTATAATTGCCACAGATGTGTATTCACCTTTTCTATTGTTTATTATCCTAGAACAAAAAAAGAAAATACTTTATTTTTTATTTTTGCCTTATTAAGGCGAAGGCCATTTATAGTGATATTTAATTAATTCTCTTTCGAGTTGAGCTGTTAGGCCTTTAGAGATACATTGAAAAATTAGGAGTCTACCGAAGTCCCACGCATCCAACCATTACACTACGTTTCACGGGTGGTAAATCCGATCTTCAGGTGTATTAGGATGTTGTTTTTGTGGCAGACGAAGGCAAAGCTTGGTAACTGGTATATATATCGAACTTCATTAGATAAATGTATATGCGAAATTATGTCAGTTAATTGAAACTCCAAACTTTTCCTATAGTCCTGCTTGGTAATCCCATTTTTCAATGTTCACAAATACTATGGTAAGTTTTATTCCTACATCATTAGTAATTGCTCTTCTATATCAGAAGATTTTATTTTTTGATCATCAATTATTGTCTACTAAAGTTTTGACAAGTTGATGGTGGCTTAGAACGCTAAGACGCCGGCAACCTTGACACTCAGTTGTCGGAGACCCAGGTTCGAATCCCAGCCTGGCTCATGCTGAAATTATTTTTTATTTTTGCCTTATTAAGGCGAAGGCCATTTATAGTGATATTTAATTAATTCTCTTTCGAGTTGAGCTGTTAGGCCTTTAGAGATACATTGAAAAATTAGGAGTCTACCGAAGTCCCACGCATCCAACCATTACACTACGTTTCACGGGTGGTAAATCCGATCTTCAGGTGTATTAGGATGTTGTTTTTGTGGCAGACGAAGGCAAAGCTTGGTAACTGGTATATATATCGAACTTCATTAGATAAATGTATATGCGAAATTATGTCAGTTAATTGAAACTCCAAACTTTTCCTATAGTCCTGCTTGGTAATCCCATTTTTCAATGTTCACAAATACTATGGTAAGTTTATTCCTACATCATTAGTAATTGCTCTTCTATATCAGAAGATTTTATTTTTTGATCATCAATTATTGTCTACTAAAGTTTTGACAAGTTGATGGTGGCTTAGAACGCTAAGACGCCGGCAACCTTGACACTCAGTTGTCGGAGACCCAGGTTCGAATCCCAGCCTGGCTCATGCTGAAATTATTTTTTATTTTTGCCTTATTAAGGCGAAGGCCATTTAAAGTGATATTTAATTAATTCTCTTTCGAGTTGAGCTGTTAGGCCTTTAGAGATACATTGAAAAATTAGGAGTCTACCGAAGTCCCACGCATCCAACCATTACACTACGTTTCACGGGTGGTAAATCCGATCTTCAGGTGTATTAGGATGTTGTTTTTGTGGCAGACGAAGGCAAAGCTTGGTAACTGGTATATATATCGAACTTCATTAGATAAATGTATATGCGAAATTATGTCAGTTAATTGAAACTCCAAACTTTCCTATAGTCCTGCTTGGTAATCCCATTTTTCAATGTTCACAAATACTATGGTAAGTTTTATTCCTACATCATTAGTAATTGCTCTTCTATATCAGAAGATTTTATTTTTTGATCATCATTGGATCAGCAGTCACAACAGCTAAAGTGCCTGGGTGGCTACTGTGTGTTTGTATGTATGTCGTTAGGTTCCTTTTGCTTTGCATTGGATCAGCAGCCACGATAGCTTCAGTATATGTTTATGTGTATGTCGTTTGGTTCTTTTGCTTTACTTTAAGTCAGAGGACAAGTGTACTGAGTATTTGCTGTGTTTGAATATGAATTCGATCGATCTTCTCGATTTGTTTATTATTATTATTCGATGAAGGCGACAAAGACTTTAATATTTAAGTGAAGGGTAGATTGAATTTTTGGTTGCTTCAAATTGATCTTGTCAATGGATTTGGATATGAATGCAAATATGATTGGGAGAGTTAAGGGGGAAAGGGGAACCAATGTGTACAAATGAGAAATCGATGACCATTGTTGAGGCATAGCGCTTGTGGTGGTACACTGGAAAAATATGTATGCATGTGTGACCGTGGGAAATTCTTGGAATTCAGTCTGTCTGTCCGTAATGTAACAAATAACACGTGTTTCCATGGGGCAATTCTTGGAATTCCGTCCGTCCGCGTGACCGTGGGAACTTTTGGAATTCTGTCTGTCCGTAAGCATGCTGGATCGTGTCCACGATCAACGTGGGTGGTCCTGTTTGTCCGTCCGTCTCTCCGTCCGTTTGCCAGTTAATTGATCTAATTTCCTAATGTTGTGAAATAAATGACGTCATCATTTGGGTTTAAATAATTATGATTGAAACTGTACGCAACAAGCATTTCTTTGAGCGCATAAATCGAAACGATCCAAATGAATTCATTTGGATCTTTTCGATTTGTTTATTTCAGAAGTTAAGTAAAGAATTGGCAAAGACTTGAATACTGCATTGAAGGGATGGTTTGGGATATTAAAGTATATGTGGGTGCGTGTGTATGTTTGATTGTTTGCAGTTATGAGGAATGTTTTGGCATTATGTTATAGCAATTTTTATGAGTAAGAGGAGAAAGGGGAAAGCAAGCATCGAATGTTTTAAGATTAGCTAGAGCATTAACCATATGTTTGTATGAATGTTGCCCATCGATTGAAGCAGTGACCATTGTTGAAGCAATGAGTTTATATGTACATATGTTTGTGTGTATGCCGTATGTTTCCTTTGCTTTGCATTGGATCAGCAGCCACGATCGTTTATTGTATGTTTGTGTGTATGTCGTTTGGTTCTTTTTCCTTTGCTTTAATTGTCGCCTTTAACGAAAGCAAAATGCGACAAGTGCCTGTGATTAGGGAAGTTAAGGGGGATGGGGGAACCAATGTGTCCAAATAATAAATCGATGACCATTGTTGAGGCATAGCGTTTGTATGTACGTCAGTCCAGCTTACTTTAAATTTATGCTGTGTATGTTTGCATTAAACCAAAAGGAGGAATCATTGAACTTTCATTCAGTATTACACAATATCGGATTTGTTTTGATTAAATGTTATGAAACTAGGTTATTGGACTTTTTTAAAGACGACACCACGTCTGGTTCTTTAAACCCTGTATGTATGTATAAATGTATGTATATTTGTGGTTATATTGACCTTGAAAATGAATATGTTTAGATTATGACGTTGATTTCCTTATGGAAAAGTGAAGATAGGTTTATTTTAGGAGAGTGAAGGGGGAAAAGGGAATAGCGAAAAAAAGAAATCAATCTTTACAAATAAGAAATCGACAAGAACTTTTAGTTGGCTTAACATATGTATGCTTAATGAATTCTACAATATTGTGAAATTCATGTTCTTTTCGATTTGTTTATTTCAAAAGTCAAACTAGGAATCGTCAAAGACTTGAATATGGAATTGTAGGGGTGATTTGGATATAAGTGGATCTTTGCAGTTGTGAAGAATGTATGACATTAATGCTCCACATGAATTCGTTAGATTTTTTAGATATGTTTGTTTTGGAAGTCAAATTAAGATTCGGGTTATTGGAATATACAAATGTGGGTGCGTGTGTATGTTTTATTCTTTACAGTTATAAGGAAAGTATGGAATTATGCTGCAACACTGGTTACATTATGATTAAGGGATTTGAAGGGGGAATGCAGGGAAAGAATAGAATTTGCTTTAAGCTTTGTTTAAGCATTGTTCTGCGACTATTCGATTGAAGCAATGATCATTGTTGAGGCATTATTATGTATGACCATCAACTTTATGTTGTTATATGTTTACATTAAAACAAAAGAAGGAATCATTGATTTTTCATTCAGTATTACTCAATATCCAATTTTGTTATTATTATGGATTATTGGACCTTTTTTCAAAGATAAGAAATGTGGCTGGAACATCAAATAGAGGCAAAAGTATGCTTCAACTTGACCTTGAAATAAAACAAAAACAAAAAAAACATTGTTCCACAACATCCCATACGGGACAAGGGAGACTTCTCTCATATCAATGAGTGCACCCCGATTCATATTTAGCTCAATGATATGGGACCTACAGTTTATCGCCGAGTCCGAACGGCGTGTCTTAAGACACCACTTGTGGAGAAGTTTTTCAAGGCTGAAATACTCAGGAAATGTCGCCAACATTACTGAGGGGTATTTTACCACCGTTGAAAAATGTTTGATGTTGCTTGGCCGGGGAATCGAACCCCCGACCTTCTGCGTGCAAGGCAGGCGTGCATACCATTGCACCACGGTGGCACCTTGAAATAAAATTTGAAAATATGCTTATGTTGCTTTTTTTATCACAACATCTAAATATCACCCCATTTCTCCGCAATTTAATACACAAATTATGAAAAACAAAAATCTCACTCTTCATTAACATTTAAGATCTATAAATGCATACATATATTGTAATAATTTTATTAGTCAGAAACATACTTTCAAACTGTTACAATATGGATTCTCAATATATCCTTCCTGAAATCTTCAAGGAAAGCACATTAAGGGAGTCGAAGGATATCGAAGCAGACAAATATTTGTTAAGAATAACGGATGAAATTCAGGCGGAATTCTATATAACACATGGTTTAAAAACGGACAGAAACAGAATCCTTAAGCTTTTAAAAAGGATGGAGAAAATCACAAATGTCAATAATAATTGAATTTAAATGATTATTAATAAATAAGAAATAAACAAATATTTTTGATGCATATTTCTGGGGGAAGAGAATGCAATGGTTTATGTGTAATTTCCATCTTCTTATCTATAATTTTGACCCTGTGTTTAGCAAAAATATGGCAACACTATACACAGTCACTATTTCGTGCAACAGCTCGATTTTCGTTTCAACAACTTATTATTATAGCTCACCCTATCCCTAATTTGGTTCAACAGCTCTCTCTTAGTGTTCAACCACATCATATTATAACGCAACAGCTCCCTAATCTTACTCAACAGATCCCTCAACCCTCTTCACTTTAACCGAACCTATTCATACAAGGAACACATTTTGATATTTCTCAAACATACCATTTGGTTCAAATTTATGAAAGTTAAAAAAATTACAAAGCGTACAGATATGATATTTTCAAGAATATTTATTTCAATTAAATAAATATTAGTGTACCTCACTCAAATTGAAAATTCGAAGGAAAAGAAACTTAAACAATGCCATCTTGGGGTTGAGCTATCGATACCTAAATTATTACGAAGATATTATAAATGATGACTTGTGTACATAACTGTACCATATTACTCATTAAAACAAAAAATGAAATAAAAAACAATGATATTCAGAAGACCATAGATTGCATTTATTTCGTAATCGCAGTGTACACATTTGAATAATTAATATATAATATCTGCCTCTCGTAGTTCTTCAATTATAGAAACCATCTCATTTGTGTGGTCATATTTTCCATTTTGATTTGATTCCACCAACCGCTTTAGTCGTTCAACAAGAACATTGGGATCGTTCCAATATACATATTGAGGTTTTTCAGGATTTACTCTCATTAGGCCTTTACCAGTATGAGTGCCATCGATTATCTTCTTTATTATATTGGTGTATTTATATCCTTTGTTAGATTTTATTCGTTCATTATGGCTGTAGTTCACTTTATGTGCATTGGAGTTGAGTAAAATTTTCTTATATATCTCCAACTCTGATTCATCGTAGTTTTTGGGTTTTTTATGAAAGAGAAGTTCAAATAAGCCTGGGTGTGAGCGCCCAATTCTGGTTTCCTACGATAATTTTTTCATTATTTATTTCTAAAGGTTTATCTCCAAGTTTCCATTCCCCATTAACATCTTTATGTGGACCGTATACAGTGTCCAGATTATTATTGATTTTCAATTGAAGAAGATTGTTTTCATAATCATAATCATCATGATCAGAATAAAAAGATTCTTCTCCACCCTCATCGTTGTTTGACTCATCTTGATTATTATCTTCTTCGTACTCTTCATCGTTTGCAGTGATTACGTTTTTAAAATCTTCCTTATGTTTCTTGATACTGGAAAACGATGTTTTCTCATATTCATGCATATTTTTTGTCTTGGATATCATGTATTTGGATGCATTTTCACTTGTGGTTTTAACTTATTTGTTTAGTTCATCTGTTATTGGTTTGAAGGTATTTTCCAATTGGGTTGTTCTTGCTTGTTCTCCCCTTTTAATGTTTTGAAATTTTCTTTTCAAAACATTGCGGGATTGAACCAATCGTTTTAACATTTCTTCTTCCATAGTTAGAGTTCTACTGTTAAATGTGGGACATTGTCACAATATAAATAGTGTATCCCTTGATCTTAACCCAACCTAACTTGAACCCAACCTAACTTGAACCCAACCCAACCTGAATCCAACCTAACCCGAACGCAACTTAACCCGAACCCAACCTAACCCGAACCCAACCTAACCCGAACCCAACCTAACGCGAACCCAACCTAACCCGAAGCCAACGTAACCCGAACCCAACCCAACCTAACCTGAAACCAACCTCAACACCATATGCATATTTAATATTTTTCAGTCATGCTTAAATGTTTATAATTGCCACAGATGTGTATTCACCTTTTCTATTGTTTATTATCCTAGAACAAAAAAGAAAATACTTTATTTTTTATTTTTGCCTTATTAAGGCGAAGGCCATTTATAGTGATATTTAATTAATTCTCTTTCGAGTTGAGCTGTTAGGCCTTTAGAGATACATTGAAAAATTAGGAGTCTACCGAAGTCCCACGCATCCAACCATTACACTACGTTTCACGGGTGGTAAATCCGATCTTCAGGTGTATTAGGATGTTGTTTTTGTGGCAGACGAAGGCAAAGCTTGGTAACTGGTATATATATCGAACTTCATTAGATAAATGTATATGCGAAATTATGTCAGTTAATTGAAACTCCAAACTTTTCCTATAGTCCTGCTTGGTAATCCCATTTTTCAATGTTCACAAATACTATGGTAAGTTTTATTCCTACATCATTAGTAATTGCTCTTCTATATCAGAAGATTTTATTTTTTGATCATCAATTATTGTCTACTAAAGTTTTGACAAGTTGATGGTGGCTTAGAACGCTAAGACGCCGGCAACCTTGACACTCAGTTGTCGGAGACCCAGGTTCGAATCCCAGCCTGGCTCATGCTGAAATTATTTTTTATTTTTGCCTTATTAAGGCGAAGGCCATTTATAGTGATATTTAATTAATTCTCTTTCGAGTTGAGCTGTTAGGCCTTTAGAGATACATTGAAAAATTAGGAGTCTACCGAAGTCCCACGCATCCAACCATTACACTACGTTTCACGGGTGGTAAATCCGATCTTCAGGTGTATTAGGATGTTGTTTTTGTGGCAGACGAAGGCAAAGCTTGGTAACTGGTATATATATCGAACTTCATTAGATAAATGTATATGCGAAATTATGTCAGTTAATTGAAACTCCAAACTTTTCCTATAGTCCTGCTTGGTAATCCCATTTTTCAATGTTCACAAATACTATGGTAAGTTTTATTCCTACATCATTAGTAATTGCTCTTCTATATCAGAAGATTTTATTTTTTGATCATCAATTATTGTCTACTAAAGTTTTGACAAGTTGATGGTGGCTTAGAACGCTAAGACGCCGGCAACCTTGACACTCAGTTGTCGGAGACCCAGGTTCGAATCCCAGCCTGGCTCATGCTGAAATTATTTTTTATTTTTGCCTTATTAAGGCGAAGGCCATTTATAGTGATATTTAATTAATTCTCTTTCGAGTTGAGCTGTTAGGCCTTTAGAGATACATTGAAAAATTAGGAGTCTACCGAAGTCCCACGCATCCAACCATTACACTACGTTTCACGGGTGGTAAATCCGATCTTCAGGTGTATTAGGATGTTGTTTTTGTGGCAGACGAAGGCAAAGCTTGGTAACTGGTATATATATCGAACTTCATTAGATAAATGTATATGCGAAATTATGTCAGTTAATTGAAACTCCAAACTTTTCCTATAGTCCTGCTTGGTAATCCCATTTTGAAATCCCATTGAAAAATTGCCTTCGTCTGCCACAAAAACAACATCCTAATACACCTGAAGATCGGATTTACCACCCGTGAAACGTAGTGTAATGGTTGGATGCGTGGGACTTCGGTAGACTCCTAATTTTTCAATGTATCTCTAAAGGCCTAACAGCTCAACTCGAAAGAGAATTAATTAAATATCACTATAAATGGCCTTCGCCTTAATAAGGCAAAAATAAAAAATAATTTCAGCATGAGCCAGGCTGGGATTCGAACCTGGGTCTCCGACAACTGAGTGTCAAGGTTGCCGGCGTCTTAGCGTTCTAAGCCACCATCAACTTGTCAAAACTTTAGTAGACAATAATTGATGATCAAAAAATAAAATCTTCTGATATAGAAGAGCAATTACTAATGATGTAGGAATAAAACTTACCATAGTATTTGTGAACATTGAAAAATGGGATTACCAAGCAGGACTATAGAAAAGTTTGGAGTTTCAATTAACTGACATAATTTCGCATATACATTTATCTAATGAAGTTCGATATATATACCAGTTACCAAGCTTTGCCTTCGTCTGCCACAAAAACAACATCCTAATACACCTGAAGATCGGATTTACCACCCGTGAAACGTAGTGTAATGGTTGGATGCGTGGGACTTCGGTAGACTCCTAATTTTTCAATGTATCTCTAAAGGCCTAACAGCTCAACTCGAAAGAGAATTAATTAAATATCACTTTAAATGGCCTTCGCCTTAATAAGGCAAAAATAAAAAATAATTTCAGCATGAGCCAGGCTGGGATTCGAACCTGGGTCTCCGACAACTGAGTGTCAAGGTTGCCGGCATCTTAGCGTTCTAAGCCACCATCAACTTGTCAAAACTTTAGTAGACAATAATTGATGATCAAAAAATAAAATCTTCTGATATAGAAGAGCAATTACTAATGATGTAGGAATAAAACTTACCATAGTATTTGTGAACATTGAAAAATGGGATTACCAAGCAGGACTATAGGAAAAGTTTGGAGTTTCAATTAACTGACATAATTTCGCATATACATTTATCTAATGAAGTTCGATATATATACCAGTTACCAAGCTTTGCCTTCGTCTGCCACAAAAACAACATCCTAATACACCTGAAGATCGGATTTACCACCCGTGAAACGTAGTGTAATGGTTGGATGCGTGGGACTTCGGTAGACTCCTAATTTTTCAATGGTATCTCTAAAGGCCTAACAGCTCAACTCGAAAGAGAATTAATTAAATATCACTATAAATGGCCTTCGCCTTAATAAGGCAAAAATAAAAAATAATTTCAGCATGAGCCAGGCTGGGATTCGAACCTGGGTCTCCGACAACTGAGTGTCAAGGTTGCCGGCGTCTTAGCGTTCTAAGCCACCATCAACTTGTCAAAACTTTAGTAGACAATAATTGATGATCAAAAAATAAAATCTTCTGATATAGAAGAGCAATTACTAATGATGTAGGAATAAAACTTACCATAGTATTTGTGAACATTGAAAAATGGGATTACCAAGCAGGACTATAGGAAAAGTTTGGAGTTTCAATTAACTGACATAATTTCGCATATACATTTATCTAATGAAGTTCGATATATATACCAGTTACCAAGCTTTGCCTTCGTCTGCCACAAAAACAACATCCTAATACACCTGAAGATCGGATTTACCACCCGTGAAACGTAGTGTAATGGTTGGATGCGTGGGACTTCGGTAGACTCCTAATTTTTCAATGTATCTCTAAAGGCCTAACAGCTCAACTCGAAAGAGAATTAATTAAATATCACTATAAATGGCCTTCGCCTTAATAAGGCAAAAATAAAAAATAATTTCAGCATGAGCCAGGCTGGGATTCGAACCTGGGTCTCCGACAACTGAGTGTCAAGGTTGCCGGCGTCTTAGCGTTCTAAGCCACCATCAACTTGTCAAAACTTTAGTAGACAATAATTGATGATCAAAAAATAAAATCTTCTGATATAGAAGAGCAATTACTAATGATGTAGGAATAAAACTTACCATAGTATTTGTGAACATTGAAAAATGGGATTACTTTGTGCTTCTGGTATATGCGGATAATCTTCTTCTGAGTTCTCCAAAGATTGGTTTGTTCGGGTTTCGTTCTCCTTTCCTTCAGCATCGGTTTCCACTAGCAGAGACTCATTATACTTTGCCTCGAATTCATTTACAGCTTTTACGCAAGCAGCCTCGAACTCATAGTCCATTTCAAATAATTCAATTTGTTGTGGTGTATTTTGTGTTGCCTCGTAATGGTCTAACATATTGCAACAAATCTTATCGAACTCTGTTTCATTCTCGAACTCAACTCCTAGCTCTCCGTTGATATTACTGACCATTTTTAGGTTTCTTACTTTTCTTGATGAAATGTCTCACTCCTTTAAAGGAATTTTGTAAACTAAATATAGTTTCCGAGTCTAACCCAACTTTTATAGGGGTTTAATGTTTATATTAAATATAAAAGGAATACATCAAAAGAAATGACTGTCCAAGACGACAAAACTATATATACATATAGGGTTTTATATAATAAAAGCAATCTATGGTCTTCTGAATATCATTGTTTTTTATTTCATTTTTTGTTTTAATGAGTAATATGGTACAGTTATGTACACAAGTCATCATTTATAATATCTTCGTAATAATTTAGGTATCGATAGCTCAACCCCAAAATGGCATTGTTTAAGTTTCTTTTCCTTCGAATTTTCAATTTGAGTGAGGTACACTAATATTTATTTGCTTGAAATAAATATTCTTGAAAATATCATATCTGTACGCTTTGTAATTTTTTAACTTTCATAAATTTGAACCAAATGGTATGTTTGAGAAATATCAAAATGTGTTCCTTGTATGAATAGGTTCGGTTTAAAGTGAAGAGGGTTGAGGGATCTGTTGAGTAAGATTAGGGAGCTGTTGCGTTATAATATGAAGTGGTTGAACACTAAGAGAGAGCTGTTGAACCAAATTAGGGATAGGGTGAGCTATAATAATAAGTTGTTGAAACGAAAATCGAGCTGTAGCACGAAATAGTGACTGTGTATAGTGTTGCCATATTTTTGCTAAACACAGGGACAAAATTATAGATAAGAAGATGGAAATTAGACATAAACCATCTCTCTCCTCTTCCCCCAGAAATATGCAACAAAAATAATTGTTTATTTTTTATTTATTAATAATCATTTAAATTCAATTATTATTGACATTTGTGATTTTCTCCATCCTTTTTCAAAGCCTAAGGATTCTGTTTCTGTCCGTTTTTAAACCATGTGTTATATAGAATTCCGCCTGAATTTCATCCGTTATTCTTAACAAATATTTGTCTGCTTCGATATCCTTCGACTCCCTTAATGTGCTTTCCTTGAAGATTTCAGGAAGGATATATTGAGAATCCATATTGTAACAGTTTGAAAGTATGTTTCTGACTAATAAAATTATTACAATATATGTATGCA